>NC_137795.1:217682-252025 GCF_963383645.1 Muscardinus avellanarius | reverse complement strand
TTTTTTACTTTTGAAACAGGGTCTCACTGACTTGCGAAGAGCCTCGCTAAGTAGCTGAGACTGTCTGCAAACTGATCCTCTGGTCTCAGCCTCCTAAATGCTGGGATTACTTGCGTGCACCACTACAACTGACTTGTAGTGTCCATCTTAATGAGTGTGCGGTGATGTCTTACTGTGGTTATTTGCTTGTCACTGAACAGTGATGTTAAACATCTTTTCTTGTGTTTGGTCATTTGTATACCATCTTTGGAGAAGTGTCTACTCAGGTCTTCTTTGGTATTTTATAATCATCTGATTTGTTGTTGAGTTGCAGAAGTTCTTTAAAATGAATATTCACACCTTTATTAGATATAACTTGTAAATATTTTCACCCATTCTAAATGTTGCCTTTCAGTCTGTTGATTGTATTCCTTTGGTACACAAAAATTTTTAAGTTTTATTCAGTCTCATTTGTGTTTTTTCTTTTGTTGCTGTTGCTTTTGGCCTTATGTCTAAGAATTAATTAATTAATTTAGTGGTGCTAGGGATGGAACCTAAGGGCTTTCTTCCTCTGAGTAACATCCCTAGTCCTATTTTTTTATTCTTTATTTTGAAACAGGGTCTCACTGAGTTGCAAAGATATCACTAAGTGGCTGAGGCCAGCCACGAACCGAGATCCTCCTGTCTCAGCCTCCTGAATGCTGGGATTACAAGTATGTGCCACCATGCCTGGCTTCAAGAAATTATTGTAAATCTGAGGTTTTGAAGCTTTTCCTCTATGTTTCCTTTTATAAGTTTTATAGTTTGGGGTCTTATATCGAGATCTTTAATCTATTTCTAGTTAATTTTATATGTGGTGTAAGATAAGAGTATAGCTTCATTGTTTTTCAGCCTCATTCATTAAAGAGACTGTTCTTTTCCTTTTGAGTGCATCTTGATACTCATGTTGAAGATCTTTTGACCATGTATGGGAAAGTAATTTTGGCTCTCTATTCTTTCAGTCTATATATTTGTTTTGTTTGGGGGAGATTTAGGGATGGACCCCAGGGACGTTCTACCTCCGAGCTACACCCCCAGCCCTATTTTGTATTCTTTATTTTGAAACAGGCTCTCACTAAGTTGCAGAGGGCCTCACTAAGTAGCTGAGGCTGGCCACGAACCTGCGACCCTCCTGCCTTAGCCTCACAAGTACTGGGTTTACAAGCATGGGCCACCATGCTGGCTTATATATTTGTCCTATGCTAGTGCATGGATTACTATAGATTTGTTGAAGTTTTGAATCAAGCAATAAGAGTCCTCCAACTTTGTTCTTTTTCAAAAATGTTTTAGATATTCAGGATCCCATTAGATTCCCAATGAATTTTGAGTCCTATTTTTCTATATCTGAAGAAATGCTATTGGGATATTGATAGGGATTACATTGAATCTATAGATTATTTGGTAATGTTGATATTCTTAACTACATATTTTATATATTTTTTAATTTTTTTGTACTGGAAGTTGAACCCAGGGCTTTTTACTAACTGAGCTCTTGCCCCCCCTTTTTTGTGGTACTGGGGATGGTACCTAGGGGCATTCTGTCTCTGAGCTACACCCCCAGTTCTATTTTTTATTCTTTGTTTTGAAACAGGGTCTCACTGAATTGTAAAGGGCCTCACTAAGTAGTTGAGGCTGGCTGCGAACTGCGATCCTCCTGTCTCAGCCTCCCAAATGCTGGGATTGCAAGCGAGCGCCTCTAAGCCCAGCTCACCCTTAACCCTTTTTATTTATTGTTTTAAAACAGGTCTCACTAATTTGCAAAAGTTGGTCTTGAACCTGCAATCCTCCTGTCTCAGTCTCCCAAATACTGGGATTACAGGCATGTACCACCACGGCTGGTTCAATATTAAGTCTTCTAATCCATGAACATAGATAGTCTTTTTATTTTTATCTTCTTTAATTTCTTTTTAGCAATGTTTACTAGTATTCAGGGCACGAGTTTCTTTCAACAGTTTGGTTAGGTTTCTTCCTAAGTATTTATTCTTTTTGGTATTACTGTAAATGGAATTTTTTCAAAAAATTTCTTTCAATTTTTTCATTATTAGTGTATAAATACTAAACTGATTTTATAGTATAATGTTAACCATTTTTTAAATTTATTTTACTTTTTTTTTTGCGGGTCTGGGGATGGAACCCAGGGGCATTTGACCTCAGAGCTACATCCCCTGCCCTATTTTTATTCTTTATTTTGAAACCGGGTCTCACTGAGTTGCAGAGGGCCTCACTAAGTAGCTGAGGCTGTCCGTGAACTGTGATCCTCCGGTCTTAGCCTCCCAAATCCTGGGACTATATGGTGTGCCACCATGCCCAGCTCTGTTTTACTCTTACTGGTGCATTCTAGTCTTACATCCAAATGCAGTGACATACATGTACACAGCCCTTGGTGGGCTCTTCCCAACTCCTTCCCCACTCCCTTACCCCCATTTTTGCATGTTTATTATTATCTTTTGTGGTACTAGGGATTGAACCCACACTCATTCTACCTCTGAGCTACACACCCAGCCCTATTTTTTTTTTATTTTATTGCTTATTTTGAAACAGGAGCTGGGTGTGAAACAGGTTTCACTAAGTTTCAGACAGCCTTACTAAGTAGGTGAGACTGGCTGTGAACCTGCAGTCCTTCTGTCTCAGCCTCCCAAGTACTGGGATTACAAGTGTGCACCATCATGTCTGGCTTTGTGTTAATTTTGTATTCTTAATTTTGCTGAATTTATTCAAAGAAGTTTTGTTTTCTTTTCCTTTTTTAGTAGAATCTTTTGGTTTTCAATATATTAGATGTCATCTGTGAACTGAGATGATTTTACTTCATTTCTAATTTGGAGGCCTTTTATTTCTTGCCTGATTTCTTTGGCTAGAACTTTTAATGTTTGGCTAGAATTTTTAATGGAAGTGAGAGCGGGCATCTTTGCCTTGTTTCTTATATTAGAGGAAAGGTTTTAATCTCTCACTAGTGACTGTAATGTTAACTGAAGATTTTTTATATATGACCTTTATTATGAAAGTAGTAGTCTCCTTCTAGCCCTACTTTTTGAGTGATTTTACAGACCTTTTTTGTGTGTGTGTTTGGTGCTAGGGATTGAATCCAGGGACATTCTACCTTCGAGCTACATCCCCCAGCTCAGTTTTTATTCTTTATTTCAAAACAGGGTCTCACTAAGGGTGTGTGTGTGTGTGTGTGTGTGTGTGTGTGTGTGTGTTACTGGGGTTCCTGGAAGCCCTTCTACCTCTGTGCTACACTCTCAGACCTATTTTTTATATTTTTATTTGGAAACAGGGTCTCTTAAGCCAGTGCGGCTGGCTTCAAAACTGCGTGATCCTCCTGTCTCTGCCTCCCAAGCATGGGGATTACAAGCGTGCCCACCACGCCAGGTTCTCGCTAAGTTTTGAAGGGCCTAAGTAGCTGAGGTTGGCCACAAATCTGGATCCTCCTATCTCAGCCTCTCAAGTACTAGGATTATAAGTCTGTACCACCACGGCCGGCTACAGACTTTAAGTTACACACACACACACACACACACACACACACACACACACACACACACATACACACAAAACAAGTTACAAAGTTACAGAGCAGTATGTATAGTATGATCACCTGATAAAATAAAGCATATACCCTAGGGAGAGGGAAAACTGGATAAACAATATACTGGTAATATTGGTGTGCCAATAGAAGAGAGAGAGAAGAAATTTAAGACAGGTTAGGTGTTTTGAGAGATTCTCTTTGTTTCTACATTTGAATATCTTAAATGCATACTTTATAATACAAATGTGATAACTTGATTTAAAAATTCTAGGTTATCATTTATGCTAATATGGTCTTTCTCAAATATTTTTTTAAGGTTTCACTGAATGCAAAATGACGAAGTCTAGCCCTTTAAAAATAACATTGTTTTTAGAAGAGGACAAGTCCTTAAAAGTAACATCAGACCCAAAGATTGAGCAGCAGACTGGTTGGTTTTTATTCTTTATTTCTTATACACCCTAGAGACATAAAATAAAAATATATTGATATAACCACATATTCAAATATACAGTATCTCATATTCAAAAATGTCTTAATATATAATGCTCTTTTAAAAATTATTATTAAAACTAGTAAATACTCTAGCTTCCACAAAGACCTGTAGTACTTCTAGCAGTTACTGTTAGGTCATGGGCCTCTGGGAAAATCCGGTTACGACCGTCACTTTGATGCAGAGAGAAACTATGCTGCCCTCCACACTTCCCATTGCTATTCGAGCAGATAGTGGCCATGGAAGATTATTTGGGAATCCTGCCCTATATGACATTGGTACTTTTCTATTGTTGATTTCTGTGTGAAAGAATTGCCCCCAACAATAGGAAAAAAGTCATTTGAAAAACACCTGAGGATTATTGAACCCAGGGGCATTCTACCACTGAGCTACACCCCTAGCCCTATTTTATTATTTTAAAATGGGGTCTCACTAAGTTGCTGAGCTAGTCTCAAACCTTGATGCTCTTGTCTTAGCCTCCCTACTATTGGAATTACAGGCATGTGCCACCATGCCCAGCAAAAAAAATTTTTTTGAAAGTCTGAATCTTTTGACTATTTACAATTTGATTTCTTAAACACAAATCTTTGAATCAGCTTTTGATAGACCCAACCTTCATCTCATAGAAAATGTTACTGGAACTTTGAAAATTTCTTCAGTTCATATAGTAATGGTATTTTGTTAAAATGTAAGAATTTTTTTCCTCAGGTTTTTTCCCCTGTTTACTTACTTGTTTAGTAAGCAAGTGAGTATGAGGTTTTGGTTTTGGTTTTGCTATCCTTTTACTTCTTAATGGTCCAATGACTTCTTGAAATATTTTTCAGAAGTGGTACGTGAAATTGAGATGAGTGTGGATGCTGATGAAATCAACAGTTCAAAGGTGATTAATGACATCTTCAGTGATGTCCTCGAGGAGGGCGAATTTGATGTGGAAAAGAACCAAGAGGAGATGGAGCAAACAGAAGCAGAAAGCAATGAAGAGCAGGAAGATGCACTGAATATCTCCTCGATGTCTTTACTTGTTCCATTAGCACAGACAGTTGGTGTGGTAAGTCCAGAGGTAAGAAAAAAATATACACAGGACCCTGACAAAATAAGCGGTATTGGAACCTCCCACCCCCTTTTGTTCATCAGCCATTGATAGATGGGAATTGGGTGCTTTGTAGGGAGATTTAGAAACCTAATAAACATTCTCATAAAAAGATGAAAACCTTTCAGTGGCTTCCTGTTGGCTTGGGTACAATCCACATAGTAAGATGGCTTAAAAGGCCAGATTTTCAGTACAAATCCTGGCTCTGAAATTTAGTGTTATTACAAGCCAGGCATGGTGGCATACACTTGTAATCCCAGTATTCGGAAGGCTGAGACCGAGGACCACCGTTCTAGGACAGCCTCAGCTCCTGGTGAGGCCCTTCAGGACTCAGTGAGACCCTGTTTCAAATAAAAAGGCTAAGAAATAGGGCTGGGTGTGTAGCTCGGAGGTACAGTGCTCCTGGGTTTCATCCCTGGTACCACACATATACACACAAAAAGAACTTAGTATTTTTAAATCTCTGCACAGTGTTCCCTCATATATTAAATGAGGTTTACAATAGTACCTAATTCGTAAATGAGACTCTAAGATCATATTAATATATTAGTTTTAACACCAGACATAGAACTAGCATTCATTAAAAGCTAACTACTGTTATTAGCTATTACTCTTAATTGCAGAACTGCAGCTCCAGAGGTTAATTCAATTAGAGATTTTTTTTTTAAGTTACCAGTTTAAATTTCAGCTGTCTTTGTACTTTTATTATTTTAGAAATTTACTTTTATTTATTTGATTATTTGTGTGTGGTACTGGGGATGGAACCCGGGGGCATTCTACCTCCAAGCTACACTCCCAGCCCTATTTTTTATTCTTTATTATTTTAAAACATGGTCTCACTGAGTTGCAAAGGGTCTCACTAAGTAGCTGAGGCTGGCCGTGAACTACGATCCTCCTGCCTCAGCCTCCCAAATGCTGGGATTACAAGCGTGCGCCACTACACTGGGCTAGAAGCTTACTTTAAAGTGCTTTATATTTATGATTAATCAACTGACTTACCAGAATTTTATTTCCTAATAATAGAGAATTCATTTATTTTCTTGGAATTAAATAAACTATAGTTTAAAATCAGTACTACTTATTTATAAAATCTAACATCTCATTCACTCTCCTACAGTGTTTAGTTTCTTCACCTAAAGTGGAAGTGAAAGATGTTCATACAAGTGATGAGAGTCCAAAACCAGGGAAATTTCAGAGAACTCGTGTCCCTCGAGCTGAGTCTGCTGATAGCATTGGTTCTGAAGATCGCGATCTTCTTTATAGGTAAGGATATTTATAGGTAAGGCATTTACTCACTCAGGAATGTGGTTTAGGTTGATATCGATTGTATTACAGTTTATTTTTATAATGTTATTAGTGACTCATCTATATAAAAGTTTGGAATAACTCTTTCAGCCTTTTTTTCACCAAATGGGTTTTCTTTTCTGATGAATGTTTTGCTGATACATATATGTCAATATCAAATTCTGCTGATTTGTGTCCTGATATGTATCCTAAAGGATAGTGCTGGATCTCTAACAGAGTCTAACTTTTTCCTGAAGCATTGATGCATATAGATCTCAAAGATTCAAAGAAACAGAACGTCCTTCAATAAAGCAAGTCATTGTGCGGAAAGAAGATGTTTCTTCAAAACTGGAAGAAAAGAATAATGCTTTTTCACGTCAAGTTAATATCAAACAGAAAATGCAGGTATGAACTTTTGTGAAAGGGGATTTGGAATGTTTTCTGCACTAGATTGTAAACTTCTTGAGGATCAGAGGCCTTGCTTGCTTCATCTCTGCACCTTGAGTTACTAGAAGGATACGTTATGAGCTCAGTAAGTCACTCAAGTTGTTTAATTTCAGGTAAATACTTTTTTTATGAAAAGTTGAAAGCTTGCTTAATATTGCTAAATAGTTATTTTTTGCTTTTTGCAATGTTGAGGGTTAAACCCAAGGCCTTGTAATGCTTTCCTAGCATTTACACCTATTAATCCAAGGATGGTGAAGTATAAAATTTCTTCTTCTCCTCAAGCATATTTTATGCTAAGAAAGGCATTTTTAAACCATAATTATAATTTAAGTGGGGTGTGGTGTGGTGGCGCACGCTTGTCCATTACTTGGGAGGATGAGACAGGAGGATCACAGTTCCCAGCCAGCCTCAGCTACTTAATGAGGCCCTCCGTGACTTAGTGAGACCCTGTCTCAAAAAAAGAAAAGAAAAGAATAAAAAATAGTGGCAGGGTATGGCTCAGAGATAGAATACCCCTGGGTCCAATCCCCAGCACCACAAATAAAAAACCAAAACCAATTAAAATTTAAATAAGAAGAATGAGATACTTTCTAAATTTCTGGCTTGTTGGATACAGCTTCAATTTTATAACTTTAATAAATATGAACTGAAAGTCTTTTCATAGGGAAGAATGCTTATGTTTAATTATTATACTATGTTAAATGTTTTGGATACATAGTCTGAAACCTGAACAGTAAAACTAACAGTATGACTTCACTCTGGAAAATTTGGAAGTTACCCAATCAGATCAGTTAGAATTCAAGTTTAAATAATGTGAAAATGATAATTAAAAATGTAGATGTTTCTCTCTCTCTCTCTCTCTCTCTCTCATTGGTTTACTAGGAACTCAATAATGAAATAAATTTGCAGCAGACAGTGATCTATCAAGCTAGCCAGGCTCTTAACTGCTGTGTTGATGAAGAGCATGGGAAAGGGTCCCTAGAGGAAGCTGAAGCAGAAAGACTTCTTCTAATTGCAAGTATGTGTGGTATACCTGACACAATTTCAACAAGATTTCCAATAAAGGAAAGTTTCTGTGATATATTCAGAAATCTCTAGTTTTAGAGAAATAAACTTTCTTATCATCTGTCTTAGATGATTTATTTTTTTGTTTCTTGTTCTTATAAAGCTTATGAAAACTCTCCAGGTAAAATAAAATGCAATTTGCATGAAAGGTATAAGCATCTGGAATTAGAACATTTAAGTGTAGCCAAGTGTAGTGGTGCATGATACCTGTAATCCTGGTACTTGGGAGGCTGATACAGGAGGATTTGAGGTTTGAGGCCAGCATTAGTAATTTAGGTAGATATCGTCTCAAAATAAAAATTATAAAAAGAGCTGGGAATGTAACTTGGAGGTAGTTTGCCCCTGGGTTCAATCCCCAGTACCAAAAGAAAAAAACAAAAGGAATAACTTGAGACAGAGACAGAGAGACAGAGGGGCAGGGGTTGGGGGGGAGGGGGGAGGGAGGGAGGGAGGAGGAGGAGGAGGAGGAGGAGGAGGAGGAGGAGGAGGAGGAGGAGGAGGGAATGTATATATGTACTACACCTACTGTGTCTCTTTTTCACTCTATATAGCTAAAACAACTAATGTGAATTTTGGTGTTTGTGTGTGTATATGATTATGACTCAGCTTGTTGGGTTGGAAAGATGAAAGATGGCATCACACAGGAAAATTGGCCAAATGTTAAAGTATTAAATTATCAGGCTTATAAAACAAATGAGCAGTTGAGGTTTTACCCAAACCCCACAAAAAAAAGTTAATGATTTTGCCTTGGTATGTGGTACATCAGTGTACTTTCTTGAATTGGCTTCTCATTTAGAAATAGTACGGTTTTAATATTTGGCCTCTTCACCTGCATATTATTATGTAGCTGAGAAGAGAACACTTTTGATTGATGAACTGAATAAGCTGAAGAATGAAGGGCCTCAGAGGAAGAATAAGGCCGCTCCGATATCCCGAAGTGAGTTTGTCCCGTCCAAAGGATCAGTCACTTTATCAGAAATCCGCTTGCCTCTGAAAGCAGATTTTGTCTGCAGTACAGCTCAGAAGCCAGGTAGGATGGTTTTTATTTGCATTCACATGTTGAATTATGAGCTTTATCTATACTGTGTTTGTACAAGATATAAATAGGACATGCATAACGACACAAAGCTTGTATGGGCCTTAAGTTTCTTTTATAAAGATATACATATAAAAATAGGAAAAACTTCATACAGGGTTACCAATTCCCATAAATAATGTACATAGATGAAACATGTTGATTCAGTAACTGTTAAGTAAGGCTAAACATAATTTTTAACATAAAATATTTTCTGAAGATAGCAGAGCAGACCATTTCATTTTCAGTAATTTTCATGTAGAAATGTACCAAGACATATAAAATAACTTGTTTTCTTACTCCAATCTATCTTAAATTTATCCCACTGTAAAAATTTATTCTATAAATTCTGAGTTACTTGTGTGGGTAACGAACACCTCAGTGAAGATACGTCAATTGAATGTTACTCCCTTTGCCCCAGTAAACTTTTTAAACTATGTATTCTACCAAAAATTATGATCTAAGACAAGTGGGTAAATGGAACTATGATGGCAGGTCTGGAAACAGCAGAGTAATTCTAGCAAGCTAATTAAAGTTTTATTAAATGGTACATTTTATTTTTAAGGTTTGCTTATACTTTTATTTGTGTAGAGCTTTTTCTTTGAAGGAGAGGAAGATAGCCATAGGTGAGATGAATCTGAGGTCCTAGGAGAGGAAAGCCAAAGTTTGAGCATTATTATTATTATTATTATTATTATTATTATTATTATTTATTTTTGCGGGTCTGGGGATGGAATCCAGGGGCATTTGATCTCCGAGCCACATCCCCTCCTCTATTTTTATTCTTTATTATGAACCACGGCCTCACTAAGTAGCTGAGGCTGTCCACGAACCGCGATCCTCTGGTCTCAGCCTCTCGAATTCTGGGATTACAAGTGTGCGCCACACACCTGGCTAGTTTGAACACTAATGAAGGACTGACATAACTTTCAATTCTTGCTGTTTGATTTTGAGGGAACATGGACAGAAAACTAGGTAATTTAGTATGAACTTTGAGATATGTGGTTATTTAATGACAAATTGTGAAGAAATAGTTCATGTTTTACTAGAATTTGTTTCTGAGTAACTTTCACATTTTAATCTCAGTTTTGAAATAATAGACTATTATTTACCTTTTGGAGTCATATGCTATTAGCTAAAGATTTAGCAGTCATTAAGTAAAATTCAGAATCAGCAGAAATTGATGAATATGAAGTGATTTCAACTTACATAATAGGGAATGACATTGGTGATATTTGTTCCAAGATTATAGCTGTCAGATTATGTCTTTTGTTTCTAGAAACTTGATTTTGGTAATTTTAAGTAAAAATTTCATGTAAATTAATTGCAGTATGACTTTATTCCTTTAGTCTTTCAGAATGATGAGTAGCTAATCTCATAATTGCTTGTGCTAATTATATAATGTGATTATTTCTTGCAGATACAGCAAATTACTATTACTTAATTTTGCTGAAAGCAGGAGCTGAAAATATGGTAGCCACACCATTAGCAAGTACTTCAAACTCTCTCAATGGAGATGCTCTGACATTCACTACTACGTTTACTCTGTACGTAAGTTGGGGTTTTGATGGTTCAGACAAATTTTCTTTTTACAGTGTTAATACAGTCTAAGCATATAGATGCCATTTGTAGTGTGTGTGTGTGTGTGTGTGTGTATGTGTGTGTGTGTGTGTGTGTGTTGCTAGGCTTCGAATCCAGGGCCTTGTACATACACTTTACTGAGCTACATCCCAGCCCTTTACAAACTTTAAAATGTATTCATTTTTTTACATGCTACTTTCTTGATGGTTGTTTGTTTGCTGTGCTGGTGATTGAACCTAGGCTTTACCCATGCTGGGCTAGTGCTTGACTACTGAGGTACATTCACAGTCCAGTTGTCAGGGTTTTGTTTTACTCTTTTGTATGTTTCTCATGTTTCTTTCTAATAAGTAGCACATTTTTCCAAATGAATGGGGGATTGAAATGTTGCCTATATTACATTTGGACCACAGTTATTTAAATATGCTGTGAATCTCATAATACACTTCAGTATTAATTAAAGGATATTTAGCTGGGTACCATGGCGCACACCTGTTATCCCAGTACTTAGGAGGCTGAAACAGGAGGATTGTAGGTTTAAGGCCAGTGCACTATTACTTCTTAAGACCCTACTTCAAAATAAAATTAAAATGGGTAAAACTCGGGTTCAATCCCTAGTACTACAATAAATAAATAAATAAATAAATAAATAAATAATAAATAATTTAAAAATATTTAAATTTATTGTCAGATTTATTTTAAAACTAGTCAGTATCTAATTTGAAAAAGTTAATTTTATTATTAAAGATCTTGAGTTATAAAATACAGAGGAAGCCGGGCGTAGTAGTGCACGCTTGTAATCCCTGCGCTTGGGAGGCTGAGACAGGAGGATCACGCAGGTTCGAAGCCAGCCTCAGCTACTTAGTGAGGCTCTCAGCAACTCAGTGAGACCCTGTTTCCAAATAAAATAGAAAATGGGTCTGGGAGTATAGCCTGGAAGTAGAAAGCCTCTGGATTCCACCCCCAGTACCACCAAAAAAAATAAAAATAAAAATAAAATACAGAGGAAAATAGTTCCAACTTATATATAATAGGAAAAATAGGCTTCTTACCAATTTTTATTGTCTTTGGTTAGAAACAGTGGATTCCTTTACTCTTGAGAGCTCAGGTAGTATGTGTGGGATTTTTAAAGGAATAACTTGAAGTTTTTCTTACAGTTTTACTTTACTTTTTCAGGCAAGATGTATCCAATGACTTTGAAATAAATATTGAAGTGTATAGCTTGGTAAGTCATTAAATTTTCTAAAATAACCAATCCTATAATTTTCTTATTGTTATCAGATTTTAAGCTAATTGTATTGGGTTTATGTGTAGGTACAAAAGAAAGATTCCTCAGGCCCTGATAAGAAGAAAAAGCCATCTAAATCCAAGGTGAGAATTATAGGAACCTAGTAAAAATATTTTGAGCAGGAATAATAGATATCATAACAAATTTAATTGATATATAACTTTTACTGATTTTAAAGTTTTTAGGTCAGTTATATGCCCCTAATTTTTACTTACTTCATTAAATAGATATAAATACTGAAAGCAAACTTTTTATTTTTGGTACGGGATTTAATTTGAGGGCATTCTACCTCTGAGCTACACCCCCAGCCAAACTTATTTTTTATTTCAAAACCGTCTTGCTATATTGCTGAGACTGGCCTCAAACTCACGTTCCTCCTCTCTCAGCCTCCTAAATACTGGGATTACAGGCACATGCCACTGTGCCTGGCTGAAAGTAAATTTATAGTTAGTGGTCATGATCCTAACTATAAGCTCCTGCTGTCTACCCTCAGTGTAGTGTCTATTTTCTCTACATTTATTTGACAGCTAACTTTAACAACTACTTAAAACTTTTTCTAGTGTATTCTACATGATTAAGTATTGGTTAGAAGACTTGATCAGACAAGAGTGCAGAGGAGAGTACTACACAAGCAGAGTAAGAAATAAAACCT
Organism: Muscardinus avellanarius; assembly: GCF_963383645.1. Lineage (NCBI taxonomy): Eukaryota > Metazoa > Chordata > Mammalia > Rodentia > Gliridae > Muscardinus > Muscardinus avellanarius. The sequence continues at coordinate 239,512 of NC_137795.1, read as the reverse complement.
GTAAGCCGGGCGTGGTGGCACACACTTGTAATCCCCGCGCTTGGGAGGCAGAGAGAGGAGGATCATGCAGGTTCAAAGCCAGCCGCACTGGCTTAAGAGACCCTGTTTCCAAATAAAAATATATAAACAAAAATAGGTCTGGGAGTGTAGCCCGGAAATAGAAGGGTTTCCAGGAACCCAGTACCACCAAAAAAAAAGAAAGAAAGGAAGGAAGGAAGGAAGGAAGGAAGGAAGGAAGGAAGGAAGGAAGGAAGGAAGAAAGAAAGGAAGGAAGGAAGGAAGGAAGGAAGGAAGGAAGAAAGAAAAGAAAACCTTTAAGCCTGGTACAGAGGTGCACACCTGGAATCCTAGTATTTAGGAGACTGAGACAGGAGAATTGCAGGTTCTGGGCCAGCCTCAGCAACTTAGTGAGATCCTCAGTAACTTAGCAAGATTCTGTTTCAAAACAAAACATTTAAAAAGAGCTTGAGCCAGGCGTGGTGGCGCACGCTTGTAATACCAGTATCTGGGAGGCTGAGACAGGAGGATCCGGGTTCCTGGCCAGCCGCAGCTACTAAGTGAGGCTCTCCACAACTGAGTGAAACCTTGTTTCAAAATAGTGAATAAAAAATAGGGCTGGGGGTGTAGCTCAGAGGTAGAATGCCCCTGGATTTAATCCCCAGTACCACTACCACAACAAAAAAAAGTTTAGAATAAGAGCTGCGGATATAGCCAGAGGTAGAATGGCCCTGGATTCAATCCCTAGGACCAAGAGACAGACAGACAGGCAGGCAGAATGAACCTCTTCGTTTCTGCTGCCCTAGTCATTGCTCTTTTGTTCTTAATACTTAAGTCATTATTACAATTATTTATTTATTTATTCTTAATTTGTGTTGGAAAAAAAAGAAATCTTAATTTTTTTCTTTAGTTCTAATGAGAAGGGAATAGCATCATGGGACAGCTTTCATAGATTATATTCTGTGTGAGACTATCTCAGAAGTTGGCTTTAAACTGAACCACAATTTTTTTTTTTTTTTTTTTTTTTTTGGTGGTACTGGGGGTGGAACCCAGGGGCTTTCTATGTCCAGGCGACACCCCCAACCCTATTTTATAATTTATTTGGAAATACAGTCTCACTAATTAGCTGAAGCTGGCTTCAAACCTGTGCGATCTTCCTGTCTCAGCCTCCCAAGTGCTGGGATTACAAGTGTGTACCACCACGCCTGGCTGAACCACAATATTTAAAAAGAAATTTAAACTATCTTTGCTTCTAGGCTATTACTCCAAAAAGACTTCTTACATCCATGACGACAGTAAGTAGAATTTATTTACTTATTTTTATTGGTGCATTGTAATTATACAATGTAATGAGGTTCAGAGTGATAAAAACATAGCACAAGTCACAATAGCCAAAATATGAAACTAGTAAGTCGAATTTTTAAGGAATTGAACTTTCTTGAGGAATATTCATTTTACACATACAATTGTAAGTTGGTTACCAACTCTAAACCCTTAGCACTATGGAAATTTTTAAACTCTGTCAGGTGGAAAAATTATATTTCTGGAGGAAAAATGTTTTGTTTTGTTTTGTTTTTACGGTACAAGGGATGGAACCCAGGGTCGTTCTACCTCCAAACTACACCCCCAGCCCTATTTTTTATTCTTTATTTTGAAATGGGTCTCACTGAGTTGCAAAGGGCCTCACTAAGCTGAGGCTGTCTGCAAACCACGATCCTCTTGTCTCAGCCTCCCCAATGCTGGGAGTACAAGTGTGCGCCACCATGCCCTGCTAAAAAATGTTTTCTGAAATGTCCTTGTAGTGTTAGAATTTTGTACTTAATATTTAAATCTTCATATCCAGTAAAGAAAATAACTTGCTTCTTCTTTTCACCTCTTTTTAGAAAAGCACCCTTCATTCTTCAGGTGAGTAGATCCTGAACTATTTGAAACTTTAGAATAAGGTAAGGAAAAAAATTTAGTTGCATATATAAATAGATCGAATGTGGATGGGCCATCTTGGTAATGAGTGCTTACCTTGATCTGCTGAGGGCTAATATTTTCTGAATTGGTTTTTTAGTAATATATAAGATTGCTGGCCAGGATAGCATGCCACCTAGTCACACCTTTGTCAGACACCACATAATCTGCCAGTGATCATGTTATTCAGGCTTTAGTAATTAGCACACATGTAATATCCAGTTGGCAATTCCAACAAGGTAGCATTACTCTTCACCTCTACTTTTCTATAGATTTGTTTTGTGCTCTCCACATGATAGAGTTTACTTCTATAGCTTTGCTGATTATGATTGACATTGTATCATGTCAGAAAAGCATCTTTCCAGTTCACTGGGAGCTGGGGAGCCAGTAAGCCTTCCCAGGATAGCTTTAGGCCTAAAGCTTTCCGAAGCAGATTAGTACGGACCAGGTTTCACTCATGTCCTTTAAGCTGTTAGTCTTTCTATGGCACAAGAGGGTTCCTAAGAAGACCTGTTTAGAATAGCCCCTGCTGCTGATTATGTCACCCTGGACTAGTAATAGCAAGAAGGCTTTCATATTTCTAATAGGAAAGTGGTTTTGTTTTGCGGGTCTGAGTATGGAACTCAGGGGCATTCAACCTCCAAGATACACCCCCTGCCCTATCTTTTATTGTTTATTTTGAAACAGGGTCTCACTGAGTTGCAGAGGGCCTCAGTAGCTGAGACTGGCTGTGAACCGCAATCTTCTGGTCTCAGCCTGTGCCACCACGCCCAGCTTAGGAAAGTTATTTTTTATGTACTCGTGTTGTAGGTCCTGTGTCTTTTAAAACACAATTGTAAATGTTAAGGAGTGTCTATCCCTACACAATCAAGACAAAATTCTAATTTTTTTAAATTAGGAGATTTGCTGATGTTTTATTTTCTCCTATATTTAAAAATGGAGGAAAATGAAGCAGTTTCCTTTGTGGCAGTTTAATTTCATTCTGTTGGGGTGGGGTGAGGAACTGTTACTTGTACTTACAAAAGTCACTGTAAACTGAGCTTTATTCCCTCTTTCTTTCAGTTATGGCCAGTCCAGGAGGTCTCAATGCCGTGCGTACCAGCAACTTTACTCTTGTTGGGTCTTATACACTGTCATTATCCTCAGTAGGAAACACAAAGTTTGCTCTGGACAAGGTAATTCAACTTTATAAGTGTAAAGTGTTATTTTTTGTTTTTAATTTTAGAAAAAATAAGTAAATGAAAATGCCACAATGCTTTTTAAGTATTTGAAGTCTCTTAATAAAAATATGTATTCTTAGAACTGCACATTTTAACTGCATGTGTAGTGATACTTTTTTATGTTGAAAGCATTTCTTTCTCATGTCTTAATACCGTAGTTAGATCTTCAAAGAAGTGTATGCTGGTTTATTTCTTCTTGCATTTAAATATTACGTTCATAGTTTTAAAGCATAACATCTTGCCTATTTTAGCCTATATTTTGAAATGAGCAATATTTTAATGGATTTAGTTCTGACAAGATGGGCAAAGATAGACTTCTCTCTTAATGAAGTCCTTTTGAGCCAGGCATGGTGGCGCACGCTTGTAATCCCAGCATTTGGGAGGCTGAGACAAGAGGATCGCGGTTTGCAGACAGCCTCAGCTACTTAGTGAAGCCCTTTGAAACTCAGTGAGACCCTGTTTCAAACTAAAGAATAAAAAATGGGGTTGGGGATGTCAACTGGAGGTAGAATGCCCCTGGGTTCCATCCCCAGAATCACACACACACACACACAAAAAGTCCTTTTGAATCTAAGACGTTCCCTTCCTGTACTTCTCCCAAAGTAAAATCTTAAAAATTCAGTTATGTATTTTATCACTATTGAGTTTTTCACCATGTTGTGATATAATTAAACTTTCCAACAGCTAACAAGTCCAATTTAAAGACTGAGCAAGTAGAAGTACTTGCATTTGTCTCCTGTTATATAATAGTTTTAATTTATAATTTTATAAATATTTTTTAATTTTAATCCCTCAAATTTCTTCTTTCTTCCTTCCTTCCTTCCTTTCTTTCTTTCTTTCTTTCTTTCTTTCTTTCTTTCTTTCTTTCTTTCTTTCTTTCTTTCTTTCTTTCTTTCTTGTGGTACTGGGGTTCCTGGAAACCCTTCTACCTCCGGGCTATACTCCCAGACCTATTTTTTTTTTATATTTATATTTGGAAACAGGGTCTCTTAAGGCAGCAAGGCTGGCTTCGAACTGTCTCTGCCTCCCAAGCGCAGGGATTACAAGCATGTGCCACCATGCCCGGCTCAAATTTCTTACTAACATGCAACAATTATACATTATACATATGTATAGCATACGGTGTGATGTTTAACATGTATATAGTTATGTGTTCTTGAAATCAAGGTAATTGGCATTCCCATCTTCTTATTTGTGTTTGGAGCCTTAGGGCTCCTGTCCTAGTTCTTTATAAAACATGTAAGTTATTGTGAACTGTCACTCCGCTGTGCTATAGAACTTACTTTCATCTGGTTGTGTTTTAGAGCCTGTTCTTCAGCCTCCGGTCCCCTTGCTTCTTCCCTTTCACAGCCTCTAGTAATCACTGTTCAACATTCAGATTGATGTCTTAGCTTCCAGATATGAGGGAACATGTGATATCTGTCTTTTGATATTTTATACTAAGAGATTTCTGTAGTCAAATACAGAGGTAAAGAAGTATAAAAATTAGAAGATGTGGTGTCTAGTATTTGTTCTGCTATTGAAGCAAAATCACTTCATTTCTTTGGGGTCTTGTTTTCCCAGTAAAAAGCAACCTAACTTTAAAAATTCTTTGAAATGTTTTGTTTTAGTTGATAGATAAAAGGCAAATTATATTTGAAATTTTGACTAATGTTAATAGGTATTATATTTTAGCATGTTCATTTGTAAAAATTATGTAACTATATTTAATAATTCAGCTAGTTTAACAAATTGAGTGATCCTGGATGTTTTTTTCTCTTTGTCTTTTTTGTTGTTTGTTTTAGATAAATTATGATGTAAAAGAGCGAGAGCTACTGAGCTATTTGTTCCAGGAAAAGGTTGCCATATTTTCTTTGCTTGAAACTAATATGCTTTAAAAAATCAGTTTTTAATTTTTGGTCCATGTGCATTTTGTTTTACTAACTACTCTCATATCCTTTTGGTTATTTCAAACTCTTACAGATGGGCATCTTCTCCATTCTCATAATTCTTTAAAGCTTTCTTTGAAAGTTTTCTGTTTTTTCCATGCATGTCTGGTATTTGAGGGTTTTTTCTATACTTTTCCCTTCTGTTTTAAAAGTCTTTAAAATTCTATAAGTTGATTTTTTTTGTTCTGAGTACCAATTAGAATACCAAATTAGTAACTATATTTAAAACTAAAATTATCCAAGTTTTTTGACTTCCCATTCTACTTTAGAATCTATTGGTGATGCTTTAAATACAAGTAGAAAACTTTTATGGTCTTGGTTAGTTAATTGGTATGTTGCTGTATAGATGCTATTTTACATATTAATTTTGAAATTAAAATATATTTAACATTGAAATTATACTGAATATAAACATTTTAGAAGATTGTTAAATGATTTAATATTGTAAAAAGAATTGCATACATTCTGTGCTATTAGAGAAGTGCTAATTAACAAATTACTGGATTTTTAAAATTTATTTTAAATTCTTTAAATAAGATTTGGAATTTGAATAACTGATAAACATAAGAACTGGTGCTCTGAACTGTATTTCTTACTCAGTATAGGCACAGCCAGTTTCTACATATGTAAGAGAATTTATTAATGTCTAAAAAGAAAATTCAGTAACATATCTTAAATATAGACTTCTATTGAAGAGAATTTTGGCTGCCATTTTAATTCAAAGTGTCACACTTAAAAACTAGCATTAACTTGTATTTCTATTCTCTTAATAGTTCCTTTGAAATCATAAATTGCCAACTATAGGACTGACTACAAAACCAAACCACCAAATTTTCTTGGGTCTCTTTCTGAATCAAATATAATACTATTCTTTTTCTTTTTTTAGAGTGGTATTGGGAATGGAACTTAGGGGCATTCTACCTCCTATCTACATCCCCAGCCCTGTTTTTTAAGTCTTTTTTTTTTTTTTTTTAAACAGGGTCTCACTGAGTTCAAAAGCCCTCGCTAAATAGCTGAGGTTGTCTGCGAACTGAGTTCCTCCAGTCTCAGCCTCCCAAATGCTGGAATTACAAGTTGCGCCACCATGCCCAGCTCAAATATAATACAATTTTTAAGTAAAATTTGTCCCAAATGTACCTTTGTGAGTGATTAGGGGAGATAATAAATATTTATTCCAATAGTTTGTGGTTGATGTGGTAAATCTTTAAGAGAGTTAAGTTTAAATGTTCATTAAGTTGATGGGGAAAAATGTGAGACCTTTTTTGCTTATATAATATTCTAATTTAATTGATTTTGAGAGAGTAGTCAGGTCTCTTCTGTCCTACTAGATACTATCAGTACAGGAGAATGTTTGTTTTACCTGGTGCTTAGACCAATAGTCCATGGGTTATCTCTGAGATCCCCTTCAGTAAGGATAACCTAATCTATTTGCTCTACAGATGTTACTAACAGTGGATTGCCACCTTATTCAGGGTTAGAGATATCTTTTTAAAAGCCTGGCAACCTGATATTTAAATGATGAATCACAAAGAGTCATAAATTCTCAAGTCCTTTCATTAGTAACCTAAAAGTCATAGTTCTATTATACTTTTGTGGATAATGGGAAAGGACGTTCCTAAGCTCATCTGACTTAAAGGAACCTCTTAGGAATTTTACCTTTTAGAAAAACAGTTATGAAATAAAAACAGTCAATTGAAATTATAGAATTTTGGAGTTAGAGGTAGAGATGAGGCATTCTGGTGTTTCTAAAGCTACGTAGTTTATGCCTGTTAGCCTGTATAATTAAAATAATGCCTCTTCTACTCTAAATGTGCTAGTATATAATTACACCAGTCATCCTGGCCATAAGCTGTTTTACAGGTCTTAGCAATAATCTGTGAAATGTGGATGTCTTATAAAGCTCCTTTGTTAAACAGATTAGGGCTTTAACATTCACATACAAGTCTTCACACTCAGCCGGGGACTGTAAACTTGACTTTTCTGAGAATATTCTCACATACTCACTTCTTTATTAGGAAAGGCTTCTAGCCAAGAACATTCTCATCTTTCTGAGATTCCTTTTACCAACAGGATTGTTGGGGTCAAATTGTGGGATTCTGTTAATTAACATTGAGAGGAAAGAGCTGGAGGAACTTAAAACTGACTGTGGAAAAGGCAAGGGAATTTGGAAGAAATGGTATAATCATCCATACGATGTTTTTATCCTACTTTGTGGATGCCTTTTTTTGTGTGTGTGGTACTGGGGAAAGAACCAAGGGGCATTCTACCTCCAAACTATACCCCCACCCCTATTTTTATTCTTTATTTTGAAACAGGGTTCATTGAGTTGCAAAGAACCTCACTAAGTAGCTGAGGCTGTCCATGATCCATGATCCTCCTATCTCAGCCTCCCAAATGCTGGGATTATAAGCGTGCACCACCAGGCCTGGTTTATAGTACTGTTTTTAATTTTGGAGGAACCTTTATAATGGAAAGTTTTGTTTTCTTCTAAGAGTTTTATGGTTTTACCGCTCATATTTAAATTATCCATTTTGAGTATTTTTAATATTAAAGTTTTTTTTTCTTTCAGAGTGAGGTTAAGTAACGATTTAAATAATTATCAGGATGTATAAATGAATATCCATCCACTCATAAAACATTACTGCTTAGCCAGGCGTGGTGGCGCACGCTTGTAATCCCCGCTCTTGGGAGGCGGAGACAGGAGGATCACGCAGTTTTGTTTTATTTATTTATTTATTTGTTTATTTATTTGTTTATTTATTTATTTTTTGGTGGTACTGGGGTTCCTGGAAGCCTTCTACCTCCGGGCTACACTCCCAGACCTATTTTATATTTTTATTTGGAAACAGGGTCTCCTAAGCCAGCGCGCGCCGCTGGCTTCGAACCTGCGCGATCCTCCTGTCTCTGCCTCGCAAGCGCGGGGATTACAAGCGTGCGCCACCACGCCCGGCCAATCACACAGTTTTAAAGCCAGCCTCGCTGGCTTAAGAGACCCTGTTTCCAAATAAAAATATAAAATAGGTCTGGGAGTGTAGCCCAGAGGTAGAAGGGTTTCCAGGAACCCCAGTACCACCACCAAAAATAAAATAAAATAAAATAAAATAAATTACTGCTTAAAAGTAACTATATAAGAAATATTTGCTTGCTTGTAATAAATATATTATGTGTTTAGGTTAACAGTCCCCCATTTTAAAAGCAATAATGTTTTTTTAAACCAATAAATTACATTCAAGAAAACAATGTGTTTATTTGAAATATAAAATATATGTTTGAGCCGGGCATGGTGGCGCACGCTTGTAATCCCTGCGCTTGGGAGGCTGAGACAGGAGGATTGTACAGGTTCAAAGCCAGCCTCAGCTACTTAGTGAGGCTCTCAGCAACTTAGTGAGACCCTGTTTCCAAATAAAATATATAAAAAGGTCTGGGAGTATAGCCTGGAGATAGAAAGCCTCTGGGTTCCACCCCCAGTACCACCAAAAAAAAATTTTTATATGTGTGTGTGTGTGTGTGTGTGTGTGTGTGTGTGTGTGTGTGTGTGTGTTTGAAATATATCATTAACTGTTTTTCTTCGTATAGCTTTACATCTGTGTCTTTGGTACTAAGGATTGAACTCGGGGACATTCTATCACTGAGCTATACTCCTAGTCCTTTTGTTTTTGAATCAGAGTCTCACTGGGTTGCTGGAAGTCTTGCTGCTTTGCTGAGACTGTCCTCAAACTTGTAATCCTTCTGTCTCAGCCTCCCAGGTACTGGGATTAGAATCATACACAACCATGAACATCTTTGAGTTAATTTTTTTATGTGGTATGAAGTAGAAGTCCGGCCTCACTCTTTTGCATGTGAATGCCCAGTGTTCTGAACACCATGAAGACTGCTTTACCCTTTGAATGATCTTGTTATCTTTGTCCAAAGTCAATTGGCCACAGATGTACATTTCTGGAATCTCAATTCTATTTTGTTTGTCTATCCTTATGCCAGTACCAAGCCATTTTACTTACCAAAGCATTGAATTAAGTTTTGAAACTGGGAAGTGTTATTCTTCCAACTTTGTTCTCTTTAAAGATTGATTATTTAGGGTCTTTTGCAATTTCATATAAGTTGGAGGATTAGATTTTTATTTTTGTAATTCCTTATTCTTTATGACTAACTAATGTATATTAATGTGATTTTAGACAATTGGTGTATCCAATCTTCTACTGAGTATATTTTCCTGTTGGTGGAAAATGTATAAACATATATTCTATTTTTAAATCTATGTTTTCTTTCTCCCATTAATTTGGGACTTAAGGTTCTTGTTTTAGTAAAACTCTACCTTGAAATATTTTATTCTTTATAAGTTTGTTGCTAAGGAACCAGTGGATTTTTGGCTATGTCTTTTTTTCTAGCTTTAGAAAATGATGTATTTTCCATGCATAATATTTTCTGTTAATGATTTATACATTTTATTATAACAGTCACACTTTGAAACTATTTTACAAATACTGTGCCTCTTTCTTCGCAGGTGCCCTTTTTGTCTCCTTTGGAAGGTCATATTCACCTAAAAATAAACTGTCAAGTGAATTCCAGTGTTGAAGAAAAAGGTTTTTTAGTAAGTAACATCACTTAATATTCTTTTTTTTTTTTATGGTGCTATTGATTGAACTCAGGGGCATTCTATTTCCGAGCTACACCCCCATCCTCATTTCTTTTTTATTTTAAAACAGAATTTCACTAAGGTTGATGAGAGTCTCAGTACTTGCTGAAGCTGTCCTTGAACCTGCATTCCTCCTGTCTCAGCCTCGCAAGTACAGGATTACAAGTGTGCGCTACCATGTTTGGCTATGAGTTAGCTTTTAAACCATTTAAATTTTAGATGCCTACATGTGTCATTTAGATCTGAGTTTGGAACTCAAGGTAGATATTTTAGTGGGACAAAGATTGGATATCTGCAATATGGATATACTAGCAGAAAGGGAGAATTTCATGTCTTGCCTGCTAAGGGAAGGAAGAGAGGGTTTGAAGGAGGTAGTGGCCAAGTTATGACCTGCAAAGTGGGCCTTCCAACCGTGGAAGAGCCAGAAAGTAGATTGCAGATGGAGCTTGTGGAAGGTAAGGAGTGAGAGCAAGAGCAGCTCTTGGAAGCAAAGTTTGACGGCAGAAGGGTAAAAAGAGAAGAGTATAGTATTTGTGGAAGTCTATAGAGTGAAAGAAAGATTTTGCCCACATTTCATTAAGATAGGAGAAACCTAAATAGCTCTAAATGCAAATGGATGGATGGCTTCTAGTAGGACGAGAAAGGCTGAAGGTAGAAGCCACAGGGGCCTGAACGAGGATAGTTCATGAAGAAATGAGCCCAGGCCTTGGTTCACAGGATCAATCTTTACACTTATTCCATTATCAGAGCAAAAAAGTATGTGTGTGTGAAATATATAGAAAGAAGATTGTGGTTACGGTGAAATTTGATTTTTCTTTGTGATACAAGAATTTGAATGTTACATTGCTGTGGAAGGGTGCAAAAGGGAGCTAAATTGTGAGAAAAGCCTGGGTGGCCCAGGTAAATCAGACTTAGATGAATGCCGTGAACATAATTTCTCCTTCCTTGTTAGCTTTTTCAGATATAAGCCCAGTAGGTGGCACTGGATATTCTTGGGAAAACATTTTAAATAAACTTCTGACTTGAAATCTGTTGATATACTAATATTTTAATATTTTATTTTTTATTGGTCCTGGGGATTGAATCTAGGGTATCTATCTTCAAGCTACACCTCCCAGCCCTTTTTATTTTTTATTTATTTGTGGTACTGAGAATTGAACCCGGGGGCGTTCTATATCCAAGTTACACCCCCAGCCCTATTTTTTAGTCTTTATTTTGAAATAGGGTCTCACTAAGTTGTGGAAAGCCTCACTAAGTAGCTGATGCTGTCTGTGAACTGATCCTCCTGTCTCAGCCTCCCAAGTACTGGGATTAAAAGCGTGCGCCACCACACTAGGCTCATTTATTACCTGTGTGATGTAGAAGGTGACCATAGACACCAGAGGGAGCTGATGAGTCATCTATGCTAACTTGTGTGTTTTTGAGATTGAATTAACAAATTTTCTTTCTTCCTTGGCCATGAACCCTGTTCTTCAGAGAAAACACAAATTAGAGAAAGAGTATGAGCTAGAATGGGAATATAGTTAGAGTAAGCTAATTAATTAAGCTAATAAATTTGACCTTTCTATCTACCATGGAGTAACTTTTCTCCATGGCCAGAGATTGCACTCCTAATTCAAGCCTCCTTTGAGAAATTCACATAAAGTCATTAAGTGAGAACAATGTATATCTATCACAGAGTTGGTTTAGAGATTAATTGAGGTAAAATAAAAAAATATGTTCTTAGAATGGTACATCTTACATCAAGAACCAAATAATATTAGTTTTTTATTCTTAGTTACCCAAGAGTCAGAAAGCTAAAGTTGTAATTTAAAGGCAGAAAAGCCCTCAAACACAGAGATACCTTTGGTTTATCTGAAGTAGAAGGCACCATAGTAGGGCCCACAGTCTGTTCCTTGGACTTTTATGGGTATAAACTCATCTGTTCACCTGGTATCTGTGGCTCTTCTGTTCTGTGACAGGAAAGCTGGATATTTGTAACAGACCACATGGGCCAGTCTGAAATACTTATTTTTTGGCCTTTTAAGGAAAAAGTTTACCAACTCATAATTGACAGTATTGTTACATTTTCTCCCTTGCTTTGTTCTTGAACATAAACATTCCTGGAGGAATTTCCTTTTTTAAATTAAAAGTGAGAAGCTGGGTGTGGTGGCATATGCCTATAATCTCACTATTTGGGAGGCCAAGACAGGAGAATCACGGGTTCAAGGCCAGCCTCAGCATCTTAGTGAGACCCTGTTTCAAAATAAAGAGGTCTCAAGGTGTAGCCTGGAGGTAAACTGTTCCTGGGTTTAATCCCTTTTACCAAAGAAGGGGGTAGTGAGGCCTTCATGTAAATTAGGGTGCTCTTATGACTACAACTAAAAAAATAGCTGAGGGGGAACGAACCCAGCTTTTAAACTACTTTAGTGGAAATACTCACATGGAAAACCCCCAGATGTTATTAGTTACCTCTTTTGGAGGCCTGTATGTGGTCATCACCACTTTCACTGTCATTAGGATGTCACCCCCGTTCTGAAGGAATGAGCTGGACACATGCTTGATGCAGGGAGAGGTCACTCTCGGTGTGCTATGGGCTGTGCACTTGGATTTCTGGTGTTTACCACAGTAGGCCACGGCCTGTGATCATGAGTTGTTCATTTCTAATCCTGCTAGGAAACTAGGTGCCAGTCTTCCATATGAAGTTAGGTTTAACGTCATATTCTGCCATTGGCTTTTTAATATCGTGGGTATAAATGCTCATAGTATTTTACCCTCCAACACTTGAGGCACCTCCCTCTTGTTTAGGGAGCATTTGGTTTGGGATACCATACTTTTCAAAAGAAATTAGGTAGAGATATTTACTTGGGGTTAGTATCTGTATGTCCTTATTAAATATTTGTTGATATTACAGCAAACTTCTGATATAAACAGTGATTTTTATTAGTAAGGTAAAAAGACATAACAATCATACAAATACATTTTGCTATGAAACATGAAATTTAACATACAGAATCAGCATTTCATTGTTAGTACATTTTCCTCAAGTTTCTAAAATCATTTTATTTGATTTTTGCAGACTATATTTGAAGATGTTAGTGGTTTTGGTGCTTGGCATCGAAGATGGTGTGTTCTTTCTGGGAACTGTATCTCTTATTGGACTTATCCAGATGATGAGAGGCGAAAGGTAATTAAATAGTAATGATCAGTGGTGAAAACTTGGATTTTCTTGTGGCATTTCACTCAAGTGCTTCTTCTCCGTCCCACCCATCCGGATTTCCCCTGGCATATCTTACTAAACACTGAAATGTTTTGCTGCAGATGTAGTTTCATATCCTTTCCATTCCTTACGATTTGATCACTTTTTTTATTTGATCACTTTTAAAGTACCCTAAAGTATATATTTTTTCTTTTTTTCTTGAAATGTTTCATAATATTTCCTTGTTAACATTTTTATTTGAAAATATGTTAAGCTGGGTGTGGTGGTGCACACTTGTATCCCAGCATTCAGGAGGCTGAGACCAGAGGATTGCGGTTTGCGGACAGCCTCAGCTACTACTTAGGCCCTGTTTCAAAATAAAGAATAAAAAAAAAAAACTAGGGCAGGGGGTATAGCTCAGAGGTAGAATTCCCCTGGGTTCCATCCCCAGACCTGAAAAAAAAAAATCACTTTTATGTTTCATTAGCTAGGTGACTAAGGGATGGACCTGTAATAAAAAACCACCCACAGGAATACAATGGTTTTGGCTTTGTTCTAAAACTTTTAAGATTTTACTTAAAAAAATTGTCTGTCATTTTAAGCTGGGCGTGGTGGTGCATGCTTGTAATCCCAGCATTTGGGAGGCTGAGACCAGAGGATCACAGTTTGCGGACAGCCTCAGCTACTTAATGAGGCCCTTCAGAACTTAGTGAGAACCTGTTTCAAAAAAAGAATAAAAATTAGGGCAGGGGCTGTAGTTCAGAGGTTGAATGCCCCTGGGTTCCATCCCCAGACTCCTCCACACACAAAAAAATTATTTATCATTTTGAAAGAACTTAATGTTATCACCTAGTAAGATTATTTATTATCCCAAACTAGAAAATAGAAATTATCAGAATTAAGAAAAATCATCCATAACATAGATAATATTAAACTTCAAAAATATGTATTATATCATAATACTTCTATATTCATAATATAATAATTATATATTATAATACCTATATATCAAATACTTATATATTCATATGTGAATATTCATATATGACATTAAAACAAAGAGCACCATGGGGCTGAGTTCTACTGAGCTACATAGCCAACCCAAAGCAGCACTTTTATTTGATAATATATCCTGACACCTTTTCACATATAAAGATACATCTATAATGTGTTTAATAATTATTGAATAGTATTACACTTCAGTTGTTAAAATTATTAGTCTTTTACAAATATATTGTAAAATTTTAAGGCATTTAAAAAGGTAAAAGCATTTCATTTGATCTCAGTTATCAGTCCAGTTGAAATTAATTTTCATTCTCCTGTTTATGGATACTTAGATTATTTCCAAATTATTGCTATTATAAATAGTGGTGCAGCCGGGCGTCATGGCGCACGCTTGTAAACTTGGGAGGCAGAGACAGGAGGATCGCGCAGGTTTGAAGCCAGCCTCGCGCACTGGCTTAGGAGACCCTGTTTTCAAATACGAATGTAAAAATAGGTCTGGGAGTGTAGCCCAGAGGTAGAAGGGCTTCCAGGAACCCTAGTACCACCAAAAAATAATAATAATAATAATAATGATAAATAAATAGTGGTGGTCCACAGTGCCATTTCTGGCCTGTATTATGATACTCATTATATGTTTAAGTATGTAAGTTTATTTTCTAGCCCTCTGTTCTGTTTCCTTTGCTCTTTTTCTCTATCACAATCATTATAGCTTTAAAAATTCTTACTGCCTAGTAAGACAAATCTTCTATTTTGGTTTTATACACACACATGTACTAAAAATGTTCACATGTATATAAAACATAGGATAACAAACTATTAGGTTTAGTAAATATTAATTTGCATGTTTCATTTGTCTCTATAACATATTGTTATGCATATTGTTTATTGTTGTATAGAGTATTTTAAAGTAAATACCATTTAATCTTTCATCTGTACGAGCCCAGGCTGTAGGTTCTTAGTGTTGACAAATGTCCCAAGGGGTAAACCAGGGTTGCAGGCTAGCTTCCTATTCTGCATTCTCTCTTTCTTGTTGATTTGGCTTTTGACAGTTTATTTTCTTGTGAATTCAGTTACCTGTCATTTGAGGGGTTTTATAATAGGAGGCCTTGGAGAAAGACTTTAGTTTGTCATGTCTTCTGGAAACGTCATAATTTAGAAGTAGTCTTCTATTACTGTCATTTGTTTTGGATTTTTGCTATTATGAAAAAATAGTATCCACATATGCAGTAAACATCTTTCTGTGTTTATGTATTTTCTTAGGATAAATTTCCTTTAGGTAGAATTGTAAGATCAGAGTATGCTCACTTTAAATGTTTTTTGATTGCTGTTATCAAATTGCCAGCCAGTAATAGACCATTTTATACTTTTACCAGCTGTATATAAGAGTTTCTATTGCTCTCCAGCCAATCAACAAAGGTTTTTACTGTTTTATTTAGACTTAGCCTATCTCTGGTCTTTAAAATGGCATATTTTATTTTAATTTCTTTTTAAAATGATTAACAGAGTTGGCAGCTATATTGGCTGCTTATAAATTGTTTGTGACCATAAGTTTTCCTTTTTCTATTTTTGAGACCATTTGGTCTCATGAATTTTTATTTTACCATAAAATGATATAGCTTCCAGTGATAGAATTGTTTGACCTTATCATTTAGAGATACATAAAAAGTATTTATATATGAAATAAGACGTCTAGATTTCCTTATATTGAAAGGGGAAGGAGGGCGAAGTATAGATAAAAGGTAGTTGAATTTATGTTTCTGTTGTTGAAGCTGGTTGGAGTACTTGGGAAATTGTTGTTTATTGTTGTGGGGGTTTTTTGTTGTTGTTTTTTGTTTTGTTTTTGCGAGTCTGGGGATGGAACCCAGAGGCATTCAACCTCTGAGCTACACACCCTGACCTATTTTTTATTCTTTATTTTGAAACAGGGTCTCACTAAGTTGCGGAGGGCCTCACTGAGTAGCTGAGGCTGTCTGCGAACTGCAATCCTTCAGTCTCAGCCTCCTGAATGCTGGGAGACTGGGATTACAAGTGTGCACCACCATGCCCAGTTGTTGGCTTTTTGTTTTTGCTTTTTTTGTACTTGGGATTGAACCCCAGGGCCATTCTACCTCTGAGTTACAATCCCAGCATTTTAAAAAACTTTTTTGAATTTTTTATTTTTGGTGGTATTGGGGTTCCAGGAAGCCCTTCTACCTCTGGGCTACACTCCCAGACCTATTTTATACTTTTTTTTTTTGTTTTTTTTTTTTTTTGAAACAGGGTCTCTTAAGCCAGCGTGGCTGGCTTCAAACCTGCGCGATCCTCCCGTCTCCGCCTCCCAAGCGCGGGGATTACAAGCGTGCACCACCATGCCCGGCCTTTTTTGAATTTCTAAATAGAGTCTTGCTAAGGTACCATGAGCTGGCCTCGAACCTGCAAACTTCCCAAGTACTGGGTTTATAGGCATGTGCCATTATGCCCGGCTAAATTAATGGCTTTTAAATTTTAATTTGAGGTGGGTGTGGTGGTGCACGCTTGTAATCTCAGCATTTAGGAGGTGGAGACCGGCGGATATTGGTTCAGGACAGCCTTAGCTACTTTGCGAGGCCCTTCACAATTCAGTGAGACCCTGTTTCAAAACATAAAAGACTAAAAAATAGGGCTGGGAGTGTGGCTCAGAGGTAGAATGCCCCCCCTGGGTTCCATTCCCAGTACCACAAAAAAAAATTTTTTTTGAATTTGTACCAAACGTAAACACTGCTTAATACTTATTGGCTTAAATCGTCTTGTATATTTTCTACTAATATTTTTCTAATATTTAAAATTTTTCTTTTTAAAGAATCCCATAGGAAGGATAAATCTGGCCAATTGTACTAGTCATCAGATAGAACCAGCCAACAGAGAATTTTGTGCAAGACGCAACACTTTTGAATTAATTACTGTCCGACCACAAAGAGAAGATGACCGAGAAACTCTTGTCAGCCAGTGCAGAGACACACTCTGTGTCACCAAGTTCGTATGCCCTTTTATTATTTCTCTCGACTAAGTACTCCATTGCCCACTGTGTTTCTACGACTACAAGAAATAGCAGAGATGGTCATTGACTTTGAAAAGGGAATAATCCTATTTAGAAAACCCAGCAGAGGACAGTTTATAAATCATTAGGTATAGTTGCAGCCTAGCTAACCATGTTTTTCAGTATCCTTGCAGTATAGGCATATTCAAAACAGTTGGCTAATAATCTCTGGGTTAAGTATGATGTTTTCAGGTGTAATTGAGAAGTCAAACTTCATTCCTTCTTTCCATTACAAAATGTCTTCATTTAGTCGAAGGACTTAGAATCTCATTCTGTATATTTTTAGTTCGAAATTAAAAATAGGAATGTCATTTTTTGTTAATCCTGTGCATAACTAAGATGCAAAATCTTTATTGCTAAGTGTCCGACATAGGTTCTTTTGCTTGGATGACAAGAATTTGAAGACTAGTATCAATATACAAAGTTGTGATGAGGGACAAAAGTTAGAATTTGACAGTCTTTACTCATCAGGCTGTTGCTGGATATTGCAGACAAGGAGATGGATGGCATTACCTCCATGAGTTCCTAATGTGAAAATAGTAGAAAGCTATAGCCCAGAAACAATATACCAAAATAGAGCACCATTGCTCAGAGACTGATAAAATTTATTTTAAAATAACTAGAGGACCCATTCTTTGGAAATTCTAGATGAATAATTTACTTTCAGAATAATTCATTTTAGCACATCCATTCCTTTTCTTCAGGGAACTTCATCAGTAATACCAGAACAGGGGAAGCAAAATGGATTGATCATCATTTTGCTTGGTAGCTTTCCTGTCCATGGCCTCACTCAGAGGGAACCCATCAAAGTGGGTTCTGACTACCACAGCCCACTTTTTAAACTTTACACGTATTTTTTATATAACGTCATCTTTTACTGGCTGTATGATTCTTCCTAGAATCTTTTGGGTCTTCCCATGTGGTGGAAGTAGCTAGGTTTCATGTTGCTCTAATTGTGTAGGTTTTTTGTATTGCACTGTCATAAGTCGGGTGCATATTCATTTTCTCCTGGTATAGGAGAGTGACATATCCTCAATCCAATTTTGGCTGAGTCTTCCACTTGGGGGTTGAAAAATTATTTCACTTTCTTTGATCATAAAAATGTAAACATTCTGCATTTTCATTTGCCCTATTGATCTATTTCTCTATAGGGCCTTTTAAACCTATACCTTTGTAAATTTAATATACCTCATTTTCATTTCTACTAACCAAATTTGCTATCATTTCCTTCTTCAATATAAAAGACTTTTCTTCTTGTTAACATTTCCTATCTCAGTAGACACTGTACATCTGAACTAGAAATGCTTTATAGCGGGCAGCCAGTATTCTATAGTGGAGCTTTGAAGTCAGCAGATCTAAGTAGGTTTTTGTGGCACTACCACTAAGTCACACCTCTAGCCCTACAGACCTAAGTTTAAATCCTGATTTGGTGACTTATCAAATGTAACATGGAAGTCTGCTTCACTTTGCTGGCCCCCTGAATTGTCCGGTGTCAAAAGAAAAAAAAAATAAACTCCACAGAGTGACAATAGAGAGACTAATGAGAGCTCACCAAATTGTCACTATTATTATTACAAGTTGTTTTCTCCCCATAACAGCTGGCTGTTCTCTAGGAGGAGGAGCTGAGAGTTAGAGAACTGCCTTCTCCTGTCCTTGACCACCTCATCAAATAGTTATTCAACTTGAAGTTCTACATAAGAAGCAAGGAAAAAACTCCTGATCTGATAGAAGAAGTTAGAATGGACTGTTTTAGGATCTTTAAGTAACTTACTCTAAATTCTACCAGCATAGTAGGACAGAAATAATGGGTAACAGTGCAAAGTAGTATTACCTAAAAATCCAGGTGAAGGTCCTTGAGCCTGTAATCAGGCTCTTAGGGAACCTGAGTCTCGGCGATATTGCCAGCTCCCACATTTGAGCCTGTGGTGCTCTTGCTAGGAAGTCACTGTACAAACATCATTTACCAAATGTAACTCGTGTGAGTTGTGATCAGGGATAATTTTACTCTTATTGTACTTAGAGAAACCTCTATTATTTGGCTCTTGTTCAGTATCCTTTAAAAGATGTAGTCCTTTTTACTGGTTGGTTTAGGCATTTTGTTGTTGTTTTTCCTAGCAAGAGTACATGGAGGTCTGGAATGGGAGCAGGATTCTGACCTCTTGTTTGTTTCTGTAGGAACTGGCTCTCTGCAGATACTAAAGAAGAGCGGGATCTCTGGATGCAAAAACTCAATCAGGTTCTTATTGATACTCGTCTCTGGCAACCTGACGCTTGCTACAAACCTATTGGAAAGCCTTAAACTAGGAAGTTTCCACACTGTAGAGGTTTTGTGAGCTATGCATCTTAAGACAACACACTAGGAGCATCAGATTTCCTGATTGTATTTTATGCTTTAAAGGGTTTGTGCAAATATTTACTACATATTATTTATATGTTTTATATGTAAAACAGATTTCTCATCTTTCATTCATAAAATGATCAGAACTCAATTCATTATTGTTGATTTTGCTAAATCTAAATTTAAAATCTCCTAAGAAATCTTAATTATTCAGTTATTCATGGAAAAAAATTTTTGAGGCAGAAATTCTGAGCCGTACTCTTGGAGTTGTGGGTTTTGAAGTAACAAGGGTTTTCAGGGGTTAGAGACAGAAACCTCCAATTTGGTGATCTCTTCTCAACCCTTGGTAGCTTTTTTTGAAAGCTTGTGGTTATTTATTGATTGTGATATGACTTGTAACTAGAGTACTCAAGGAATTTCTAAGGAAATCTACAGAAACAGCTTTAGTAATGGAGATGAGAACTCTTTCAAATAGCAGATGTGTATTACTCTAGAGCTTGAGGCTTTCATCAAAAGAGAGATGTAGACCTAAGGGAGTGTGCAAGATTTGGGGGTTAAATGTTTTATATAGGAGAGTTAATCACATGGTTTACATTTACTCAGTTACTATACATGCAATGTGGTGCACATTTTCTTAAAAGTCAGGCTTTACTAAAATTATTTTTGGCATATAGTTTGGTGACTTCTCAAACCTTAGCATATTAATTCTTCTCCTGTAACAAGAACAAATGTAAATTGAAGTCTTTGTATTAAAAAAAAGTAAGTTTTTACCAAGCTGCTATGGACTAATAATACTTTGCTTGCCAAAGTCCTTGTCTTTTGTTTATCGCCATGTCCTTGTCTGACAGTGTCTAGAAGTCTATTTTGAAATTATTCAAAAAAATCATTGATCTATATTATCTTTAAAAGCCTTTTTATTATAAAATATTGTAGAGCATGTTCTCAACTTTTAAATACACTTTGAATTTCTCCTTTGAATTGCTACAAGTTATTGATGATTACATTTATTAACACTAAATTCTGTTGCCTCCTGTCCTGTCATTTTGTCTTTTATTCATTCAAATGCATTTTTCTTATGTATATTATAAAGTATATTTTATGACCTCTTACCTAAATAAATACTTGTAAATGGCTTACGGAATTGGCTATTTAAGAAATACTGTGTGTACTGTTCTGCATCCCCAGGCTGTGGACTCCAAATTTTGTCTCTAGTCCAGGGCTTGGCTTATTGTGTGTTGCTAGGGTCATTGTTACATGTGCAGGCGGATGAAGGGTCTCTTTCTGAGGCATGTTGGCAGACTGTGGAAACTAGATGTGTGTTTTATGAGATGGTGGCTGATTCCCAAGAGCTTAGCAAAGACTGAGTGGATGAATGATATCACCAGCCACCGCAGAACAAGTTTGAGGGGACTGATGAGGAAATTCCTCATATTTCATTTATTTTTGAGTAGGCATTACATGTGGTGGTACAGAATTCAAGAGGCACAAAGATTAAAGTGAAAAGTCTTCTCTTGTTGTCATAACCACTTTTTCTAGTGTTTGTGTCTTCCCATAGGATGCTATGGATATTTAATGACAGACTGTAAATGTATTACTTACATATATTTACATTCTTTAGTCCATAAGTGGTCCTTACATATTATTTGTTGTAAGTCAAAGGGAAAAAAATACATGAATATCCCTTAGAGATCATTTCATTTTGGTATATATAGAATGCATAAAAAGTTCAGTTTTGGAAGAGATGTAGGTTAAGGTGATTGTGGAAAGTCAAGTTAGAAATCCTTCATTAAACAGTGGAAAATATTGATCTGATGTGTTCACTGCCATCTGCCGACAGAGCTGTTGTTGAAACCATTAGAGTGGAAAAGATATCCAGGGAGTAAAACGTGGAAAGAGAAGTGATAATAAAAGAAACACTGTTCTCCAGGGGAAGCGTGAAGGAGGAGTGGCCAACCATGCTCTTCTGTGAAAGAACAACAGTGGAGTCTGTTGAGACCAAAGACAGCCTTAAGGTTCTGAACACAGAATCATAAGGCCAGTTAATGAAAACATGAACTCAGATTGACAGCAGTCAGTTTAATGATTCAGATAAAAATCAAATGGTTCAGATAAAAAGCAGGTTATAGTAAAATTTATAAAGGAAAAGTCATAGATTGGATTGCATTAAAATAAAATCCCTGGACTGGGGTATAGCTTAGTGTAGAGCAGTTTCTTAACATGAACTAGGCCCAGGGTTTAATTCCCAGTACTGTTTAAAAAAAAAAAAAAGGAAAGTAATTGCTCACAAATGTCTGCTAGCCAAGGTAAAATATAAGTAACAAATGAGAAAATCTACAAATACCTAACGAATTAGGTATCTGTGGCTGGCGGCCATTGTTGGTCATTTATAGTGTATCAGGTGCTGTTCTTGGTGTTGTGTGTATTATCTCAGAGAATCTTCACTGAACATCATGAAATTGCATTGTCTCTAAAACTTAGGAAACTTTTCTGAAACCACACTTAGCAAGTGGCAGACCC
>NC_137795.1:185182-215182 GCF_963383645.1 Muscardinus avellanarius | reverse complement strand
GTCTTTGATCCATCTTGAATTGACTCTTGTGCAGGGTGAGTAAGTGGGATTAATTTCCAATTTTCTGCATATGGTTAACCAGTTTTGCCAACACCATTTGTTGAAGAGGCCATCTTTTGTCCAGTGTATGTTTTTGGCCGCTTTGTCAAAAATCAATTGGCTGACAGTGTGTGGACTTGTTTCTGGGTCTTCTATTCTGCTCCATTGGTCTATGTATATGTTTTTGTGCCAGTACCATGCTGTTTTTATTACAATGGCTTTGTACTATAATTTAAAGTCAGATATTGTGATTCTTCCTGCATGGTTTTTGTTGCTGAGAACTACTGTGGCTATTTGGGGCCTTTTGTTATTCCAAATAAATTTAAGGACTGAATTTTCTATGTCTGTGAGGAATGATCTTGGTAGTTTAATGGGCATTGTGTTAAATCTGTAGATCACTTTTGGAAGTATGGCCATTTTGATAATATTTATTCTGCCTATTCATGAGCATGGAAGATCTTTCCATCATCTAAGATCTTCTTTGATTTCTTTTTTCAATGTTTTATAATTTTCTTTGTAGAGATCTTTTACCTCCTTGGTTAAGTTTATTCCTAAGTATTTTATTTTTTTGTGGGTGATCATGAGTGGAAGTGTTTTCTCAATTTCTTTTTCAGTGGGTTAATGGTTGGTGTACAGAAAAGCTTCTGATTTTTTAAGATTGATTTTGTATTCAGAAACTTTGCTGAATTTATTGGTCATTTCTATAAGCCTTTTGGTTGAGTTTATTGGGTTTTTTAAAGATAGTATCATGTCATCTGCAAATAGTGAAAGTTTGAGTTCTTCTTTTCCTATTTGTACTCCTTTGATTTCCTTTTCTTGCCTTATTGCTCTGGCTAGAGTCTCTAGCACTATATTGAAGAGAAGTGGTGATAATGGACATCCTTGTCTTATTCCTGATTTTAGGGAAAATTCTTGAAGTTTTTCCCCATTTCATATGATGTTGGCTGTGGGCTTATTGTTGATTGCCTTTATGATGTTGAGATATGTTCCTTCTATTCCAATTCTCTGCAGTGCTTTTATCATAAATGGATGTTGGATTTTATCAAATGCTTTTTCAGCATCTATTGAAATGATCATGTGATCTTTGTCTTTGATTCTGCAAACTGTGATCCTCTGGTCTTCGCCTCCCGAATGCTGGGAATACATGCGTATGCCACCACGTCTGGCAGTCTGTTATATTTTCTGTTTTCTCTTTATCTTCCACATATGAGAGAAAACGTACAATCTTTGACTTTCTGAGACTGGCTGCTCTCACTTAGCATAATATTCTCTAGTTCCATCCTTTTTTTTTTTTTTTTTTTTTTTTGCAAATGGCATAATTTTGCTCCTTATGGCTGAGTCAAATTCCACTGTGCTTCTTGACCATTTGATGTGGCTTGGGCCCCCCCACCCCTTTTCTGGAAGCTCTGTCGGGTCTTCTCTCTGTTCCTATTGTGTTCTGAAGTTTCAGGAAAATGACGTGGTTTTGTGGAGTGCTTCTATATCTGCCATGTTGGGCGAACTAAAGTCCTTCCAATGCACACTGTTGTTTTTTTCCTGGTTGTTTCTATGATGATCTCCTCTCTACCTTCTCTGAATTGTTTCCTGAATGGCTTTATTTAGGTCTTGGACTGTCTGTTTAGACTTCTCACGGCATCTGTCATGTGGTTTTCTTTCTCTTTATTCTTGAGTTCTGAAATTCTAAATAGCACCCATTTATTAGCTCACTGTTTCTGTGAGTGAGAAGTCAGCAAGGCATGGTTTGGTTGGATCCTCTGCTTAGAATCTCACGTAACAGACAGTGAGGTGTTGGCAATGGCCTCCGATGGGAAGGCTTCTGGAGGTATCTGCCCCCGGCTTGTTCGTGCTGTCCTTGTGGTTAAAGGACTGAAGTCCTCAGGTCCTTGCTCATACTTCCACAGCTTGCTACCTTCACTGATGATAAAGAATAACAAATAAATGTGGTGTCATTTTGTTAAAACACACTGAAAACCTTTTTCTGGAGCATGTGATAGAAAACTCTTCATTTTTTGGGTACATCTCATGTTTCTTTGTTCTGGTCTGGACACGTTTTGTGGAGGGATATGAGAAGGATTGTGATTTATATGGTCTTGTGTGCAACCCTCATTCTCTGCACCATGTGAACCATTACTGGGCTCCAAGAACCTCCGATGATGTTGTTCTCAGCGGGGACTGGCAGCCTGTTCACAGTTCAAAACTGATGAAGATACTGGAGGCAGTACTGTGACTGGCACATGAGAGGATGGCTTTCAAAACATTTACTTCTATTCTGAGGGGGTCTGTGGCACCAGGACTAATGATAGTTTCTCAACAAATTAAAGAACCGCAGGTAGAAACCCAAGCCAGCTGGCAAAGCCCTTCCTCCTATCCCTGTCTAGGCAGCTGCTGGCTGACCCTGTCAGTTGGTGAGTCCTGCCCTTCTTTCTCCCTGAGTCCCAGTGTCCGGGACACTCTCCTGCACTCCATAAAGTAGCCTTTGTGATTGCCTTCATTTACACTCAGGTGTAAACATTTTGTCAAAACAAGACATATTTCTCAGTTTTGAACTTTAGTACAGATCTGATCTTTGAGTTGCATGGATGACATTTATAAGGGTGAAGTTTTTTTAGTTACCAGCCAAGAAAGGAGCATCTGGCCCCAGCACATATTTCTCATTGTCTCTAAAATGCATCCCACACTGTGAATCTCCCTCCCAAATTTCTGGCCCTTTAAGTGGTACCTTTTGCTCAGGAAATACCTTAGACCCCATGAAGGAAGCTACAGTTCACCTGTGCCATTTAACACACCACATTTTCGTCTTTGGCCACATCTAACTCCTTCATCTGCTCTGTTTTTGCTGATTTTTCTTTGGTTTTTATCTTGGCCCCTCTTTGGGTTTAGCACTTGACCTGTCTGGCTCTTCTGCAGTGAATCTGACTCTTTCTGGGTAGGGTGCCTCAGAGAGGCATTCTTCCTGGTTGCTAATGTGTGTGTGTCTACAAAGCTACGCATATTTAAAGCTAAATCTATAACTACAGCAAAATAATTTTTGGTTGACCCTTTGAAAGGGAGTTGTAGCCTTTTTTTTCCAGGCTTAAGATATATTCAACTTCCACATTACATTCTAATTCAAGAAGGTGCCAAAGACAGACCTAAGTATTTCCAGCTGAAAATACGAAAGAGTTGGGCATGGAGTAACACACCTCTAATCCCAGTACTTGGAAGGCTGAGACAGGAAGATTACAGAATCAAGGCCAGCCTCAGCAATTTAGCAAAATCCTATTTTTCCTTATTTATTTATTTATTTATCTATCTATTTATTTAGTTTTGCAATACTGGAGATAGGACCCAGGGAGCATCGTATCTCCGAGCTACACCTCCAGCCCTGTTTTTTAGTCTTTTTAGTTTTGAAACAGGGTTTCACTGAGTTGCGAAGGGCTTTACTAAGTATCTGAGGCTGTCTGTGAACCACGATCCTCCAGTCTCTGCCTCCCAAATGCTGGGATTACAAGTGTGCGTCACCATGCCCTGTGAGATCCTATTTCAAAAAAATTAATAATAAAGTAGGACTGGGGGTGTAGAAAAAAAGTGCATGGGTCATGGAAGAGAAATACTATGGAGCAGTGTTATAAATTGAATAGCAGGAATACTTGTACTTTTTGTTTCATGTATAGACATATTTGCTTTGTTTCTAAAATACTGTAAATTCAACTAAATTCTACCAAATCAGTACAAACTCATCTGAGCCGTGATGTTGACTGCTGGATATTCCTGGAAAGCCTCTAAGTGGATTGGTAAACTCATTCTGGTTTGTCCAGGACTTTTCCCTTGCATTGAAGATCTTAGAAAATTCTCATTCTCAGCAAAACCAGAATAGTGGCCACCCTTAAAATCATCCTTATGTAAGCCTTCTCCTAGAAAAAGTTGATGATGTTTTCATTATTCATTTAACAGCTTATGGAATAGCCATTTGGTACAGACCCTGGTTAGGAGTGGTGATTACAACATAGGCTTTTACCTGCAGAACTTTACACGATCCTCTTTGCAATTGGTAGTTGAAGACAAATATCTATAGATATAAAATCAAATTAAATATAGAATTAGATTATATTTTGGAGTCACAGTTCAAAGAAGAAATGAGAATGGTTTTATATAGAGATAATCTGAGTTCTAAACATACATTGTCTAATTGCAGGGGAATTTAGTTTTCTTTACCTTTCCAACAATGGTTTGTTCCTTCCTTCCTCTTTCTTTCTTTCTTTCTTTCTTCCTTTCTTCCTTTCTTTTTCTTTTTTGCAGTACTGGGGATAGAACCCAGGGGCATTCTACCTCTGAACTACATCCCCAGCCCTAATTTTTAATTCACTATTTTGAAACAGGGTCTCACTGAGTGGCAAAGGGCCTCACTAAATAATTGAGGTAGTCCACAAACTGTGATCCTCCTGTGTCAGCCTCCCAAATGCTGGGATTACAAGTGTGCGCCACCATGCCCGGGCCAACAATGGTTTCTTAATATAGAAAAATTAGTGAGCAAAATGATCTAGGACCACAGTCACTTGATGTTTCCTGAGGGCACTCAAACTATTACGTTTCTTGATACCTTTGAAAATAAAAGCCAGAAGATCTTCAAACCCAACATTTCATTTGAGACAAAAGAACTGATGATGGGTTCCCGGTAGGTTGTACTGTGGCTTAGCAATGGTGTCTCTGTCCCTGAAGGAGGTGACAGTATCACATGCATTCTGGGCTCCATTTGCTGTCTTAGTCCAACTTCTGCTGCTATAACTAAATTCCACAGAATGGATAATTTACAAAGAATAAAGGTTAATTCAGCTCATGATCTGAAGGCTGAGAACTCAAGATGGGTGGCCGCATCTAGTCAGACCTCACTGTTGAGCTTCTCTACAGAGTCCTACTGTAGCTCAGCATGTAGGCTAACTTGGGTCTTACTTCCTCCTCCACAAAGCTTTCTGTCATCACAGGGACCCCATCCTCATTACCTCATTTAATCTTATTTATTTTCCAAAGGTTCCATTAACATAGGACTTTGGGATTAAGTTTTCACTTTTTTGTGGTACTTGGAGATGGAACCCAGGGGTATTCTACCTCTGAAATATCCTGCCAGATATTTTGAAACAGAGTCTCACTAAATTGCAGAGGGCCTCACTAAATTGATGAGGCTGGCTACAAACCTGCGATCCTCCTGTCTCAAACTCCCAAGTACTGGGGTATAAGCACACACCACCACGTTTGTCTAGTCACATGAATTTTAAAAGAACGCACTTGCAGATGACTGCAGTAGCTTTGAGGTTTCTGCATGAAATGGTTCTACTTGTGAGTAGAAAAGTGTTTTGCTGCCCCCATACTTTTATGTGATAAAATGCTGGGCATTGTTTGACCACTGGACCAATTGCCTGTGGCCCCTGAAGGGCAGGTCAGGGCTTCTTACCTGTGCTCCCAACACCTGCCCTGCACCTGGCAGAGAGGAGGCGCTCACCACAGTTGTATCACATCGATTTGGAAGGCAAAACAAAAAAAATTCAGGGTATTTTAATAAGTATGTGCATGCATTTGTCTGACACTCTATACCCCAATTTGATGTAAAATTGCAATGCAACAAATGAAAAATGAAAAATACAGTTATAAAAGACAAAACAACAATAAGTCATAGATATTAATGGCTTTGCAATTCTAGAATCAGGCAGCAGTTCAAACCAATAATGGTTCAGAATGTCCCATCCCACCACGCAGGCAGGTTATGTGTATAGCTTTTGGAATCAGAAATGTTCATACCTATTACAGAGCCTTGACTGCCTGGCTACATGAATTTTTAAATGTCACGTTGTTGGGATGTAACTTGCTATGACTAACTAGCCATAGCTGATGAAGGCTCATTTTTAACTGTCTCATAGAACTAGAGGTTAACTTATTGAAAGCTGATACAAGATGTGTATGTTTTCACTTGATAGAAGATAATCCCCCAATACCATGTTTTTATTGCTCAGTAGAAAGCTAATCACTTCTGTATCTAACTTGACCTCTTCATTTCTGAGTGCTTTCCACCCACTCCAATAACATTCTCATTTCTCAAATTCTCTTCTCTCTAGCTCTTTGTCTTTCTGTCAGTTTTCTCATTACATTGATAAATAAAAATTGTTTCCTTACAAGCATGTTCCCAAACTGTAGAAGACAGTTTATCAATCTGAGAGGTACATTTTAAACAAACTAAACAGAAACAAAGAAAAACAAAAACTCAAAACTTACCCTCAAATTTTGAAAAGCAGTGCAGATTTTTTTTCTGAATATTTCCAGAGTGGATGGTATTGTTAAAACAAACTGCCAGGGTGTACCCTATAAATTTCTTTCTCTCCATATCCCCAGCTCCTTATATAGCTGCCTGAGTTATCTCTCTCCTAACTCACAATCTTATCCCCAGCGGTCGCCAGACTCTGCTCTGCCCCTTCCTGTGCCAGAGATACCCTAAGGCTACCCTCTGTATGGTCCATTCCTCAGGTGAGTATTGGAGGAACCTGTGACATTCTTCTAACCAATAAAATATGGCAGAATGATGCAATATTCCTCCCTGAATTCTATTTGGGAGGTCATGTTCATGGTTGTCTAAGACTCTGTTTTATCATATCGGAGAGGGACACTCAGAAGAAGCAAGCTGCTATCACATGAACTATCCATGGAGTGGGCCACATCAGGAGACTGCGGATGTCTCTAGGAGCTAAGGGCCTAAATACTATATTCAATAGGAACTGAATTCTTCTCATACCCACTTGAGCTTGGAAAGGGCCCGAAGTTTCAGAAGGAATATAACCTGGTGACAGCTTGACTTCAGCCTGGCGAGAGTGTGAACGGAGAACCCAGCTAAGCTGTGTATGGAGTCTCAACCTACTGAAACCCTGAGGTGTGTTATAATTTGGATAGAGAATGTCTCCTGAAAGAACTCACGTGTTGACAATGGTCGAAAGTAAAATACTTGAATCGTGAAGGCTCTAATCTGATCAGTGAATCAATTTAGGAAGGATGACCAATTTGAATGGGCCTATTGGGGGGGTAACTTGGCAGGTGGGCATGGCTGGAGGCAGGTCATTGGGGGGTGGTCCTGGGGACCACAGATGCCTACGGGCCACTTTTTTTTCTCTCTGCTTCTGGCCTCCATGATGTGAGAGCAGCATCTCTTCCTGCACCATCCACCACGGATGTTTATGCTTCATAGCTAGCCCTATGAACTGAAACCATAAGCACTGATAAATCTTTCTTCCTCCAAGCTGCTCTTGTCCAGTATTTAGATCACAGGAGTGAGAATGCTGACTTGAAACAAGGTGCTGAGTGGCTGCGGCTTCACGCTGCTCAGTACAGGTTAATTTGGTACACAGAAGTATCTTGTAGGCTTCTTGGCTTCTTTCATTTACATCCTCATGAACCACCTCTTCTGAGTGAAACCACACTCAGGAAATCAGGAAATTGTGTGTGTGTGTGTGTGTGTGTGTGTGTGTGTGTGTGTGCGCGCGCGCACGCGCATGCACACACATGCATGTATCATAGACTGTAAGTATCAACAATTTCACTATATTAATTCACTCATTCTTTTGGTAAAATGCTCCGTAATAGGTAAGAGCATTTCTGCTTTCAAGAGAAAATGTCAAGCCGGGGTATGGTGGCACAAAGTTGTAATTCCAGCATTCAGGAGGCTGAGGCAAAAGGATCACAGTTTTCGGCCAGCCTCAGCTACTTATTGAGGCCCTTTGCAACTCAGTGAAACCCTGTTTCAAAATAAAGAATAAAAAATAGTGCTGGGTGTGTTGCTCTGAGGTAGAATGCCCCTGGGTTCCATCCCCAGTACCGCCAAAAAATTAAGAGCAAATGTCAGAAGAGTCAATAGTGTTATAGTGTTTGTTCCCAAGTCTGATATCATACCTATTGCAGATGATATAAGTGGCATAATGAAATATTACATAAAAGTCAAGTCTTATAAAGGAATTTATTTCTCTGAAATAATGGGATTTAAAAAACCTGCTATACGCCGGGCGTGGTGGCGCACGCTTGTAATCCCCGCGCTTGGGAGGCAGAGACAGGAGGATCGCGCAGGTTCGAAGCCAGCCACGTGCGCTGGTTTAGGAGACCCTGTTTCCAAATAAAAATGTAAAAATAGGTCTGGGAGTGTAGCCCGGAGATAGAAGGGCTTCCAGGAACCCCAGTACCACCAAAAAAAAAAAAACAAAAACCTGCTATACTATATATATGCTTATATATGCATATATAGATAAAGAGAAAATAATAAAAATTTAGAAGAACACAGCTCTGAGATTTCTTCACCTGTGCCTTTGAAGTTTGGTTTTCTGTAAAGACCTGGGAAGTATACATTGATTCCCTATGTAAGGAAGAAATTGTAAGGTTGTAAACTAATTCTGCAGACTCCTGCTCAACAAAAGGCCTGTCTTTACAATGAATTTGGTGAGTGAAGAGATGTGTGTGCAATATTTTATAATGCTTTCTTACCTTAATTGACTTCCAATTAATCTAATTGTGTTATGTAAAAGGGCTCCTTCTGAATTTTAACATTTTTCTTCCTGTCACAATAATGTTGCATACAAGAAATTCCATTTTTAAGCAAAGGAGTGTTTTGAGCTCCCTGGCTGAAAGTATTTTGGGAAAAACTCTAAGGCCTTGTCATAAAACTAACTCTTGAATTCTGCTGTTTGTCTCTGAGCAGCAGTGAGCTTAGCTGAAAAGTTAAATGATAGGGTTAACAACAAAACAGAGAAGTCATTTTCAAGCAGCTCCTGACATATTTTCCAATGAATAACATAACAGGGTTGGAAGATATGGTCACTGTTGACCTTGACAGAGTTACTGGCTTGTGGGAATTGGTTTGTAAAAGGTGAGGTATTTAAAAACTGTCAATGATAAGAATACATTGCCTATTATATAAAATGGTGAAATGTGTTTTTTTCATTTTTATTGGTGCATTGTAATCATACATCTTAATAGAGTATGAGATGGTGGAGGAATATGTGCACACATCACCCAATTAGCCCTTACCCAATTCCCACCCCATTCCCTTACCCTCCCTCCTTCTCATGTTTGGCTTAGTGATTAACTTTATTTGTTAATGTACATCATGAACATTAGAGAATCTCCCTCCTCCCCCCTCCCATCCTCTCAGGTCGCCTTATTTGCTCATCTATAGTATCTCCTTCTTCATCTAGAGTTCCTACTATGACCCATTTTCTCCCTAGCTTCCACATATTAGGGAAAGTGTCTGATTTCTTATTTTTTTATTAACTAATATCACTTAGCATAAGGTCCTCCAATTCCATCCATTTCCCTATAAATTACATAATTGTGTTTTTCTTTATGACTGAGTAGTATTCCATTGTGTACATATCTCATAGTTTTGTAATCCATTCATCTGTTGATGGGTATCTTGGCTGGTGTCATAGTTTGGCAATTGTGAATTGTGCAGCTATGAACATAGATACACACGAATTAGTTTGGTAGTTTGGTTTCCTTTCTTTTGGATAGATACCCAGAAGTGGAATTGGTGGGTCATATGGTAAGTTTGTTCTCATTCTTCTAAGGATCCTCCATACTTTTTTCCAAAGTGGTTGCACTAATTTTCAATCCCACTAACAACGTTTTAGAGTTCATACTTCTCTACATCCTCACCAGCATTTGTTGTTGTTTGTGTTTTTAATAATGCCTTTCTAGTTGGAGTTAGGTGAAATCTCAGGGTAGTTTTAATTCACATCTCTCTGATTGCTAATGATGTTGAACATTTTTACTGTTTGAATTTTTTGTGAAATGTTTATTTTATTCACTTGCCCATTTTTTGATTGGGTTAATTGTTTTCTTAATGTTGAGTTTCTTGAGTTCTCGGTATATTTTAGAGGAGTAGGTGGCAGGAACAAACCTAACCAAGGAGGTAAAAGATCTCTACAAAGAAAATTATAAAGGCCGGGCATGATGATGCATGCTTGTTAATCCCAGCATTCAGGAGGCAGAGACTGGGGGATTATGGTTTGCGGACAGCCTCAGCTACTGAGAAAGACCCTCTGCAACTCAGTGAGACCCTGTTTCAAAAATAAAAAGACTAAATAGGGCTGGGGGTGTAGCTCAGAGATACAATGCCTCTGGGTTCCATCCTCAGTACTACAAAAAAATTGAAAAAAAATTGAAGAAGACCTTAGAAGATGGAAAGATATTCCATATTGATGGATAGGCAGAATAAATATCACCAAAATGGCCATATTTTCAAAAGTGATCTACAGATTCAATGCAATACCCATTAAATTGCCAAGGTCATTCCTTATAGACTTAGAAAAGCCAGTCCTTAAATTCATTTGGAACATAAAAAAAACCAGAATAGCCAAAGTAGTTCTCAACAACCAAAACCATGCAGGAAGAATCACAATACCTGACTTTGAACTATACTACAAAGCCATAGTAATAAAAACAACATGATATTGGCACAAAAAGAGATACATAGACGAATGGAGCAGAATAGAAGACCCACCAAAACCAAACCCACACACTTACAGCCAATTGATTTTTGACAAAGGGGCCAAAAACATACACTGGGAAAAAAAAATAGCCTCTTCAACAAATGTTGTTGACAAAGTGATTAACCATATGCAGAAAAATGGCAATAAACCCCACTTTCTCACTCTGCATAAGAGTCAATTTAAGATGGATCAAAGAATTGGAAATCAGACCAGTGACTTTGAAGCTCCTTGAAGAGGATATAGGTCCAACACTGCAACATGTAGGCACAGGTAAAAACTTTATCAACAAGACCCCAAAGGCACAAGAAAAAGGCGTATCAATACATGGGACTATATTAAGATGAAGAGCTTCTGTGCAGCAAAGGAAACTCTCAAGAACCTCAACTGAGAGCCAACAGAATGGGAGATTTTTTTAATGTGTTTTAAGCCTTACAACCTCTGTTCAATGAAATCTTTGGAGGAGGTAGGAGGTGCAACTTTTAAAACTCTGACCTAGAACTGTAACAACCAGCCCAGGAAACTCACCTGTTTTCTATGTCAGCTACCACAGACAGCCAACTGGATCCAGCTTCTGATGTATGTCAAATTTGCAGAAAATAAGCCAGGTGTGGTGGCGCACCCTTGTAATCCCAGCATTTGGGAGGCTGAGACAGGAGAATTGTGGTTTGCAGCCAGCCTTAGTGAGGCCCTTCACAACTCAGTGAGACACTGTTTCAACATAAAGAATAAAGAATAGGACTGGGAGTGTAGCTTGGAGGTAGAAAGCCCTTGGGTTCCATCCCCAGTGCCTGGGGGCGGGGTGGGGGGTGGGGGGGTTGCAGGAAGTCAGGTCACTATCTCTAGCCACCAGTCCAGGAAAACAAACAAGAGTCCCTGTAATGATGGGCTCCAAGCAGCCAGGAGATTAATAACTGATATCTTTTTCAATTTTTGTCTCTGTTACCAACTCAGAACTAATTAGAGAAAACCATTTATGTTCCCCTAACCAATCACATGGGACACCCACTTCTAGTCAACCACCTCCAGCATTTGTAGGCCAACAGCTGTCAGTTTGCATACCCAAAGCCCTTCTTCCACTAGGAAATTGTCCCACTATTCTGCCCACCTTTGAGTCTCTGCCAAATACAAGTGACAGTGGCTGAAAGCAAGGGTCGGTTGCCACAGTTTCAGCCTGTGGCCAGTGCATCAAGGTGGACTGTAGGGCAGAGGAGGCCTGTGGCCCCCCGTGGCTACTAGAAACCAGGAGGGACAAGAAAGGGCTGGAATCCCAATGTGTCCTTCAGGGGACACCGCTAATGACCTAGCTTTCTCTACAAGGCCCTGATTCTTAAAGTTCTACCGCTTTCCAGTAGTGTCACAGGCAGGAGACCAAGCCTTTAGCACATGGGCTCTGGGCGACAGTCAAGATCCAGATGAGCACAGAGCGAGTTCTGCATAACCGCCTCCCTGTCCCCATTCCAGTGGTCTTTGTTTATTTCCACAATGGTCACAAATTTTCACACCTCCTTAATCCTCACACACAACTCAAGAGTTAAGAATTATTACGTAAAGTTTCTTGTCTTCAATATTCACTTGATACATTTAAATGGTGTTTGAAGTGTTCCGAGGCAGACTGCACAGATGAGATCTGTTGAATGTATAGGTATATGTGTGGGTCTTCTTCCCTCCTCCTCCTCCTGCAGTACTGGGGATTAGACCCGGAGGTTTTCTACCTCTAGAGCTATACCTCCAGCCCCTCGTTTTGTTTTGAAATAGGGTCTCACTAGGTTCCTGAAAGTCTTGCTAAGTTGCCAAGTCTGGTCTTGAACTTGCAATCCTCTTGTCTCAGCCTCCCAAGTACAGAGTTTACAGACATGTGCCAACACACCTGGCTTATCTTCATTCTTATAAAATAGTCTTTATAAAAGTTTGTATTTAACATACATGGTGAATATCTCAATCTACTAGTGTGAATACAAGTATACCAGTGTGAATTTTCAGTATTATTTACAGAAATTCTGGTGGGAGTTCTGCATTTGAAGAAACAACACTGGTTTACCAAACAATAACCTCTCTCAGTTGAAGTACTGACTTGGTAATTTAGCTGAAAGTGGTATCTATGTGCCTGCCATTTTCAGCTTCACCACTAGATGGAGCCAGTACCTCTCTGTTGGATTTTCCGAGTTGCTTTGGCATCTTCTCTTGGTATTTGAAGGACATTGAAAAGATTAGTTAGTAACTTACATTTTTAGCCAAGCTAAAATTTTTTAATATTATAAATTCATCTTTCGATACAGTTAAAAATGTGTACAAGTAGCCGGCGTGGTGGCGCACCCTTGTAATCCCAGCATTCGGGAGACTGAGACAGGAGGATCACGGTTCTCTGACAGCCTCAGCTACTTATTTAGTGAGGCCCCTTGCAACGCCGTGAGACCCTATTTCAAAAAATAAAAAAGACTAAAAAAATAGGTCGTGGGTGTGGCTCAGAGGTAGAATGCCCCTGGGTTCTATCCCCAGTACCGAAAACAAAAACAAAAACAAACTACAAGTGAATAACAATGTTTGACAAAGAATTAAGCAAAATGAAGTCAATGGAGAGCTATTATTTATTTTTAATAACTACCCTACTTTACATTTAATTTATACAATTCTCAAAAACCAAGTTGGATCTTTCAAATTTCATTTCCTTGTCGTCCACTGCAGTGTGGACTGGCCTTTTACTATTAAACCGGCTGCAAGGCCTGTCCAGGTGTCGTCCTGCATCGGGCAGTGTGCGGGAAGGTGACCTGGAAGTCACTCCTCTGCTCCGTTTTCCGGTGGGACCAGGGCGGCTCCTGCAGGACAGCTGCCACCCCTCCGGACCTCTCGCTTGGCCTCACAGAGGAGGAGCCTCTGCAGCTTTTCTCCAGAACCCCGGAGTCCGTGAGGCTCCAAGGCTGCGGGCAGGTGGCCGAGCGCTCCGCGCAGAAATCGTGTTTCTCTCCGGAAAGATTATTCCAAACTCACTGCGGTTTGAACACCCTTTGGTTGTTTGAGCTTGGATTCAGAGACTGTGGTAAGATATTGAGGACCTATATTAGGTGCTTTACATGTATTATTTAATTGAATCTTTATAGAAGTCCTGCATTAAAATAAGGATATAACCCAGGCATGGTGGCGCACGCTTGTAATCCCAGATTTGGGAGACTGAGACAGGAGGATCCTGGTTTGCAGACAGTAAGCTACTTAGGCCCTTTGCAACTCAGTGAGACCCTGTTTCAAAATAAAGAATAAAAAATAGGGCTGTGGTATAGCTCAGAAGTAGAATGCCCCTGGGTTCCATCCCCAGTACTACAGAAAAAAAAAAAAAAAAAAAGAATATGTGGAATCTGATCTGAGTGGTTAAGTAATATTCCCAAGGTCACACAGCAGAGCCAATATTCAGACCACAGCCTGACTCTAAATGTTAAAATGTTTACTTTCCCTTTAATGTTTTCTAAATATACTAAATATTCTAAAGTGCCTAGATTATTTTGACTTCCTTGCCAACATTTGGCTATTTACTTAGCTTCTGTGCTGTTCTTTATTTTCTTTGAAGTCTACAAGAAAGAATACACATAATGAACAATTCCAGTAAGATGGCTGGAGGTAAATCTCGGCAGTGCTTTCAGTGAGCAGCCTGGCTGGCCTGGCAGGGGGTGTGGAGCTGTAGTGCTGAAGGCGCACAGTCAGCACCTACATGTCAGGGTTAGGGTACTGCTGTGTACTTGGTCTGCAGGGCTGATCAGCCTGTGTTGTCTGGAGTATAATTAATGTCTCCTGTCTCCCTTGTTCAAGTTGTAAAGGGATGCTGCTCCTTCGAATGGGGCAGAAGTCACGACTTAATAAATTTGTCAGCAGGCCAGAGAGGAACTGTTGGCTTTTGTTTTGTACATTTTCTTAGCATAGGAATGAATTAAAATAGTTATATTTCAAGCCGGGCGTGGTGGCGCACGCTTGTAATCCCCGCGCTTGGGAGGCTGAGACAGGAGGATCGCACGGGTTTGAAGCCAGCCTCAGCTACTTAGTGAGGCTCTCAGCAACTTAGTGAGACCCTGTTTCCAA
Source organism: Muscardinus avellanarius (assembly GCF_963383645.1). Taxonomy (NCBI): domain Eukaryota; kingdom Metazoa; phylum Chordata; class Mammalia; order Rodentia; family Gliridae; genus Muscardinus; species Muscardinus avellanarius. The sequence continues at coordinate 200,588 of NC_137795.1, read as the reverse complement.
ATAAAATATAAAAAAGGTCTGGGAGTATAGCTCGAAGGTAGAAAGCCTCTGGGTTCCACCCCCAGTACCACCAAAAAAAAAAAAAAAAAAAAAAAATTGTGCTCTCAAGGTAATTCATGAATCCTGTTCCCTTTTTGCATTGTAACGATCCTTTTTCTCTTTGTCCTTGTTCTTTCCCTCTTCCAATTATAGCACTACTTTTAGTTTAAAGTTTAGAAAGGTATAATTTTTCCCCTGATGCTTTCTTCTTGTGATGAAATCAGTAACTTAGCAAAAGCATAGACAATTTTTTATGTGCTTGTAAACATATCGCAGGCTATGATAAACTCTATAACATTTTTATGGACTCTCCTAATGACCTTTTATAAGACTTTGAAAATGTGTTAGAAAAATGATTCAACTAGCTGGGCGTGGTGGCGCACACTTGTTAATCCCAGCATACGGGAGGCTGAGACCAGAGGATCGCGGTTCCCGGGAAGCCTCAGCTACTTAGTAAGGCCGTTGGCAACTCAGTGAGACCCTGTTTCAAATAAAGAATAAGAAACAGGTCTGGGGGTGTGGATTGGATTGGAGGTAGAATGTCCCTGGGTTCCATCTTTTTATTTTGCATTGCCGAAAGGAAGAAAGAAAGAAAGAAAGAAAGAAAGAAAGAAAGAAAGAAAGAAAGAAAGAAGATTCAACTATAGGAATACATATATCAGTATGTCGTTAAGGTGCTCAATTCATTCCCCCTGACTAATTTGTATGAGGATAAATAGAAGAATTGTGCATTTACACACCAACCCTCTCTAGAAATTTTATAAACAATGAAATACACACATAAAAAATGTACTAGACCCCAAGTTTTGATAAATTCTTGAACCATACCACTCAAATCCTTATCAAGAGCCGGGCATGGTGGCGCACCTTGTCATCCCCACGCTTGGGAGGCGGAGACAGGAGGATCGTGCAGGTTCGAAGCCAGCCGCGCGCGCTGGCTTAGGAGACCCTGTTTCCACATAAGAAAGTAAAAAATAGGTCTGGGAGTGTAGCCTGTGTGAGTGTATCCCGGAGGTAGAAGGGCTTCCAGGAACCCCAGTACCACCAAAAAAATTCTTACCAAGATAGTACCACCACTCCAGAAAGGAATCATCTTCATTCTTATCATAGATAAGGGGGGAAGCAGAATCTCTTCTTAATGAAGGTGGCGTAGACTAGACGTTCAGAGCATGGATGCTGGAGCTGAACAGCCTAGCATCAGATTTCAGATTCATCATTATGAGATGTGCAGTCTTAAGCACGTTACTTAATTGCTTAAAAGCTCCATTTCCCCATCAGAAATAATAGAGAACCATGGTAGACCTGCTGCACATGGTTGTTGTGTTAAGTGAGATAGGATATGCCTTGTGCTGGTTTTTTTAGCCCTCTGTAGGTATTAGCTCTTGTTAATATAAATGACAGTACTGAGAGCCAGGTATTATTGTTCCCAATTAAAAAAGGACATAACTGAGGTGATAGGAGTTTATAGGATGCCAAAGCCTATGGCTTTTAGAATTCTCACTCCCTAGGTCCAGGAAGCTGCAGGACAGAGTTTTGATCCTTCCATGAAATTTAGATGAGCCTGGAGTCTCTACTTTCAAAGCCCTCTTGCAGTCCCATTCAATGTCCTGGCTTCGGTTTCTATTTGTAGTGTCATGATGTAGAAATCACTGTAAAAATATTAAACACCTCGAGGGCGTTCTGAGCCTGTGCAAAGTGTGCATCCAGGAGGGAAAGTGCTCAAGGAAAACTGAACATCCCCAGGGTCTGAAGCAGCCTCAAGATGGACAGGTCACAGGAGCCCTTGACGTGTCCTTCCACCCATCATTCTGCCGGAGTTTATTGACCGAAGCTTTTGAACCCTGGAGTTGCATTAGGAGAGCTCTGAGGCTGAAAGAGTTCCTGTAAATGCTCCGTGTAATTAAAAACAAACCAGCCAGCCAGGAGCATAAGGCCCAAAGAAATCCTCCGCAACCCTCATTGGGTGCTCTTTATTTGTCCTCTGAATTTCCATCTATCCAAGAGCATCAGAAGCATAATTCTCCTCCATGACAGATTCCTGATGATGAGACCATTTTTTTTATACTGTAGTTTTAAGAAATGACCCAGAAAACAGGTTTTAAAAGCAACCTCTCCCCATTTCCTTTTACTTCAAGCAAAGGACCAGATTAAAAGAGTCTCAGCTGGTATAAATATTTAAGCTGGGACTTCTGCCAAATCAGATTAAGGAGTTCATCCTGCCAGGCAAACAGGGACTGTGTACTCAGATTTAATGAGAAACTGACATGTTAATAGCGTATTGATGTGTCCTATCAGAAAATCCATACTATAGCGGGCATGCACCTTGTGTCTTGGGCTCAGATGCTGCCTTTGTCATTTTAGTTTTACCAGGAAATAAAAGTCACAAGGAAGGTGGTTCCAAAGACATTCTGCCTCACACCAAAGCTGAGGAGTGGGAACTCTACTCTTAATCCCTCTCTTGACACTGCCACTGTGCATTACATAGGGGCTAATTCCTCTAAGCAGCATCTTATAGACCTTTCCATAGAACAGGAGACTGCAGGGTGCTAATAGGTATTATGTAAGGAAAAATCTCTGGGTCAAAGTCTTGGCTGAAGAATGAGCTGAGCAGGCTTCTTGACTGCAGATCATCCACCCTGCCACCTTCTAGGATGTTAAACTATGCAGTGTGTCTAAACTTTAGACTGTTGATTTCTTCTTAAAGCCTCACCTCCCAGACCTCTCATTTCTTTATCAGGTTGGGAAAACGTGGGAACTCTTTCTCACATAAGCTTATTTATTTATTTATTTATTTATTTATTTATTTATTTATTTAATTTATGTGGTACTAGGGATGGAACCCAGGGGCATTTTATCTCTGAGCTACACCCCCAGCCATACATTTTATTCTTTATTTTATTTTATTTTTAAAATAAATTTTTATTGGTGCATTGTAGTTATACTTCTTAATAGGATTAAAAACTTGAGATATACATGCACACATTACGCAATCAGCCTTACCCAATCCCTAACCCCTCCCCTACTCTCCCTCCTTCCCATGCTTGGCTTCCTGATTAACTTTGACATGTGTGTTTAAGTACATCATTTGCTTTAAAGAGTTTCCCTCCCCTCCCATCCCCTCAGATAGGTCACTTTAATTGCTCCTCTATAGGGTCTCTTCTTCATCTAGAGTTCCTCCTGTTACCCATTTCTCCCTAGTTTTTGCACATTAGGGAAAGCATCTGATTTTTTTTTTTTTTGTGACATTTCACTGCAAATGCCATAATTTTGTTCTCCTTTATGGCTGGGCAAATTCCATTATGTACACATCCCAGAGTTTTGTAATCCACTCATCTGTTGAGGGACATCTTGGCTGTTTCCACAGTTTGGCAATGGTGAACTGTGCATCTATGAACATGGTTGCTCATGCATTAGTTTGGTATTTTGGTTTTCATTCTTTTTGGTGGATACCAGAGGTGGTATGGCTGGGTCATATGGTAAGTTTGTTTTCCTTCTTCTGAGGATCTTCCATACTGTTTTCCAAAGTGATTGCATTATTATTATTTTTTTGGTGTTCAATTCCAACTTTCTTTTTTCTACTTTATTTTATTTTTTATACATTTACTTATTTATTTATTTTCAGAAAAAAAATCTATCCTAATGCTGGGCATGGTGGCACATGCTTGTAATCCCTGCGCTTGGGAGGCGGAGACAGGAGGATCGCGCAGGTTCGAAGCCAGCAGCGCGCACTGGCTTAGGAGACCCTATTTCCAAATAAAAATATAAAATAGGTCTGGGAGTGTAGCCCGGAGGTAGAAGGGCTTCCAGGAACCCCCGTACCACCAAAAAAAAACTATCCTAACATGAAATATGAACTCTAAACACCCAAAACAATCTTGAAAAAGAACACAGCTAGAAGATGTACAATTTCTGATTTCAAACCTTATAGAGCAACAATAATTGAAACAGTGTAGTACTGCTATAAAAGCAGATATATAAACCAGTGGAGTAAAATAAAAAGCCTAGAAATAAATTCTTCCATATATGATCAAGTTATTTTTGACAAAGTTTCCAAGAACATTTGGTGAAGGAAATAATAACGTTTTATCTAAATATTGTTGAAAAATAATAATTACATGAAAAGGCATAAAATTGGACCCTTACCTAACACCATATACAAATATTAACTCAAAATAGATAAAAGATCTAAATGTAAATCTTAAGACTATAAACTTTTAGAAGAAAACCTGGGTCATAAAACTTTACAATTTCTTTCTTTTTTTTAGGATTGATTAATCCATTTATTACTTTTCATACTGTAGTATAGATAATGTTTGTAATGAAAATTGTATTTAAATTAATAGGTACTATCAATACATACTGCTATTGAAATATCCCATAAGGAACATGAAGAAATACAGAAAAATCTTTAATTTTTCTTTTTTTTTATACAAATTTTTATTGGAAATAAATGGTATACATTTAAACTGTACTTGGCGCCCTCTCCCCCACCCCAGCCACCATTTTCCCTCCCCCCCCCACCATTGATTGTTCAGGGTAACCATTCTATTCATACTTTTACACATATTCTGATATAGACTCTCATTAATCAAGTTCAGCCTTCCCCCTCTCCTATCTTTCCATTCAAACTTTGCTGAGATTTCCCCTCCATTATCTGGAGTCCCTCTGGTATCCCCTATGTTCCCTAGTTCGGGCATATTAAAGGAAACATATGTCCCTTCTCCTTCTGTGCTTGGCTGATCTCACTTAACCTAATGGTCTCCAGGACTTCCCATCTTCTTGCAAATGACATGATTTTGTTCTTCTTTATAGCTGAATAGAATTCCACTGTGTGTATTTTCCATAATTTTGCAATCCATTCATCTGTTGTTGGGGACCTGGATTGGTTCCATATTTTGGGTATTACAACTTGTGCTGCTATGAACATAGGTATACATATGTTGCTGTAGTTCTCTGATTTCAACCCCTTTGGAAAAATACTTAGGAGTGATAGAGCTGGATCGTATGGTGGAAATATTCCCAGTTTTCTTAGGAATCTCCACACAGATCTCCATAGTGGCTGAACTAGTTTGCACTCCCACCAACAGTGTAAAAGTGTTCTTCTTTCTCCACATCCTCGCCACCATTTGTTGTTATTTGATTTCTTTATGCTTGCCACTCTGATTGGGGTTAGATGGAATCTCAGTGTAGTTTTGGTTTGCATCTCCCTGATGGCTAATGATGTGGAACATCTTTTCATGTATCTATTGGCCCTTTGTATCTCTTCTTTTGAAAAATGTCTATTCAGTTCAATTGCCCATTTCTTGATTGGGTTGTTTTGCTAGTGTAGAGTCTTTTGAGATCTTTGTATATTCTGGATATTAGCCCCCTATCAGAGTGGTGGCTGGTAAAGATCTTTTCCCATTCTGTAGGCTTCCTCTTTAGGTTCTTGATGGTTTCCTTTGATGAGAAGAAACTTTTTAGTTTGATGCCATCCCACTTGTTAATTCTTGCTTTAATTTCCTGAGCTTTGGAGGTTTTGTTGAGAAAGTTACTGCCTGTGCCTGTATGTTGTAGTGTTGAGCCTATGCTCTCCTCTAATAACTTCATAGTCTCTGGTCTAATTTCTAAGTCTTTGATCCATCTGGAGTTGATTCCTGTGCAGGGTGAGAGGTAAGGGTTTAGTTCCATCTATCTACAAATGGATAGTCAGTTCTCCCAGCACCATTTGTTGAAAAGGCTGTCTTTTCTCCAGAGTAAGAGTTTGGCCCCTTTGTCAAATATTAATTGACTAAAGGTGTTACCGACGAGCTCAGTCCTGTGGGGGCAAGTCCACTCGCGACCGGGAGCCTCAGAAAGATGGGGCAAAAGGCAGGTGGAGTTCTGCAGAAAACTATCTGCAGCGATTCCTTCCCCTCGATAAATTCCCTAAGTTTTTAGGTACGACGCTTGGGAAAGAATCTGAAGTGGACAAAGGCTTCTTGAGCCAATGACAATTTATTACAGGAACCCAGAGAAAATTTATACCCTTCACCAGTGAGATTAATAATAGAAAAAAAAAAAAAGAAGAAAGGGAAGGGGGGCAATCACAGCAAAACAATAGTGGATTACATATAAACAAAGTAAATGACTAGTCCAGCATTTAGGAGATAAGCTCCGGATCTTTTCTTCCGATATTGCAGCAGGGCAGGTCCAAAGGTAAATTCCAAAGGCAATACAGGCACGCCCAAGGCCCAGGGCTTGGAGAATACGCCTTCTCATGGAGTCTTCTTTTGCTTTCTTTTTTGAAGTTTCCATCTATATCCATATGACAAGCATGGGGAGCTGTGGCGGTCCAGGGAGATGCGATGGGCGTCTCTCAGATCTCATCCGCTTTGCCTTCTGAAGTCTGAAAGCTTACAAAAACTCACAACACAGCTTGGCAAATAAGACACCACAAATAACACCGTGAAGTTCTTGGATTTAGTTGTCAGATGTATTTCCTTGACTGCTGAACACTCTTTTTTAGACAAAAGCCTATTAAAGGCCTATTGGTCTCTAATAATCCATTTCCTTATCACAAACCCTCTGCAACCTGCTTCTAACTTTCTAATTCCTTTCTTTCCCAGTCGGGACGTTCTTATGATAAGCTCTTCTTCATGAAAAAGTGCTTTCTTACTCTTACGGTATTTCCTTTCCTTCATACATATATATTTAGAATATCTGTCCTTTATTTTGTCATTTTCATTTCTAGCCATGCGGCATTCTCCCTGTTTCGGGGAACGCTCACACTGGGCGTGAAGGTCAACAATCTTTCTCCTTGGCTCTATTGTATTTTGGCAACTAAGTTGTTCATCAACTAAATTGCTTCGAAGTCACACACAAAATTTTATCTTCTCTGTCTCTAGGCAGGATCTCAAGGGTAAACAAAGTTTCCTTAAACTGAGCTACCGGTTACCGGAGTTAATAGCTTAACCTAGTTATAGGAGTGAGGATCGGAGACCCTTTGTGATTGCTGCAGCTGGAATGCTTATCACAGCATCTGAGTTCTGGCCAGTTTTTTCCTTACTATTGAGCAAAGCCAAGGACGTTTATTTCCACGGACTCAATTTCTGATCTCACATCATCAGAGCAATTCGTGTAGAGAGTTAAAAGAATACCAAGAGAATAATAGTTATGAAGGATATCTAAAGTGGGGGATATTTTTTGCCAGAGACGATACCTCTTTCTCGGGGCGTTCTGCCGATAACTATGTGGAGTGGGGTCTCAACACATAGATGCCGAGGCAGCAGGATGTCTTGGCATTTCTCCCATTTTTGATTTTAAAATAAAGGCATAGGTTTCACGTTGAATGGTAGAGATAGAACGACAGATTAGGCGAAAGACAATTGGAAATATGAGAAGTATGAAAAATAAAATTGCTCCAATGACTGTAAAGCCAATTATATTATTTGTCCAATTGAAAGGATTAAGTTCTTTTAAACCTGTCAATAAAGAATCAGCCAAAGTTTTAATATTTTTCACATCCAGATGCGCTTTGCTCATAGTAGTGATTTCAGACCGTAAAAGCTGCAAATTATGTGTAATATCTGTATCCTTCCAAATACCTAACAGATGATTTCTAGTATTATTCCAATCAAGTGAAGAATTGTATGGCATAGGGGTAACACAAATATACTTAAAACTGGCATGGCAGCGTGTGGACAATAAGATTTTTATATTCTGTATTTCCTGCCCCAGCCCGAGAACCGCTTGTTCCAGAGCATCGACTTTTGTTTCTAGTTTCCTGTCAATAATCTCTTGCTGTGCTAAAGCTAGAGAGACATTCTTATTTAAGTCGTTTACATAATTAGCAGTTTGTACTTCCTGGACTAAAGCCACTGTTGACATTGCTAATGATGTTAAAATCATGATCAAAGCACTCACACCTAAAAATACAGCAGTGACAAAACGTTTAGGTCGCAATAAATATTGCAGTTCTTTAAGTGTCTGTAAAGCTGGATTCTCAAACCAAGGATCGTCCTTTAAATCCACTGGTAGCATTACATATTGTGGTCTTTTAAGAATCATAATTACAGAGTACTGCTTATTTAATTCTGATGTTAAACAGTTTGTAAATGTACAATTTTTGCATGAAATATGATAAGATCTTTCAAATCTATTTATGGCTAAACTTTCAGGTTTACCAGCTAAAATTCCCATAGGATATTCTATGCATGTTTTTACTCCAATTGGAGCAGAATTAGTTTCTTTAGGCTTCTTTAAAAGAATCATGTTTGAGGCCGCAAAGAGACGAAACAATTCAGGTTGAATGACTGTCTTATTGTAAATGGGAGAGTAGCTTACAAATGTCGGCGCCACCCAGCCAGGAGTAAACCACCTCCGTAGCGGTTCCCCTAGAACCTGTGGCTGATAATTATTAAATTTTTGAGAATTATTTCTTAAATATTGAGTATAATCATAGGATGGACTTGACACTGAAAAATCTAGAATTTGATCTTGTGATTTCTTGGGTATGAAAACGGCGGCCTTATTAAAGCTACATTGAAGCCATTTTGGTTTAGTATTAAAAGCATTCCAGAACTGATCTGGATCTTTATAAGTGTGCGCACAGTCGGGTAAGTGCGATTTTCTTTCCAAATATTTGTCATTAAAATTATGATATCCTAGCGTCATCATTTCCAGTTCCCAAATCAGACGCTTTGTCCGCTCCTTATCAGCATAATCAGGAGCATCAGTCAAAAATGTTCTATAATTTAAGGGAAGGCACCCTGCAGGCAACCTTCCTGACATGGTGACACAAATTGGAGTAGTATCAGACATTCCTTCATAATTTATTGTTTCTGATACCAGTGGGATAGAATTATCCTCTACACCTCCTAAAATATAACTATTATTAGTTGTAACCTTTATAATATCACTGTCTCCTCATCCCACAGGATGTAGGATAGGGGGATCGGGTACATATGTCCAGTAGCTGACTCCTTCCACATTAGGTACCTGCAGATAAATTATTGTTAACATTGCTAAAAACATATTTTCCACTGTAACAACCTTTCCTGCCGAAATTACGGCTTCTTCTGCTCTCTTAGTGAGAGTCTGAAGTTGACCCCAGGTGGGGGGGATGTGCCTCCTTTGTAGCTCTTGCCTGTGTAGGGGAAAGTTTGAACTCTTTGAATGTCAGCATCATCCTCCTTTGCTGTCTCCTTCTCTCGCTGTCGCTCTCATCTGGAAAGGCTTCGTGAGCCAGTCTGGAATCCAGATGGGTGATTCTGCATTCTGTGGAAAAAACACACGCACATCCTTCTCCCTGAGGTTATCAGGCCTTTTCCAGGCCCCATGGAGGTCTTTTAAAGCACTTGTGGCTGTTTAGCCAAAGACATTTCCTCCCAATGTCTCTGCATGGGAGTGTGATTTTGATAATATGCCAATCTTCCAAAATCAGGTACATGGATTACATCCATCTGCCAAACCATTCGAGGCTTTAAGCCCCTTGGGTTGACTCCCATTTTCTGCACCTTATGAGTAAGTGGACATTGTTCACAGACTTTAACAATTTGTCTAGCCTGTTCTCTGGTAATACGAAACATTCTTTTTAGAGCTAAAGCATTTTGATGATGCAATGCATGGCTTCATTGTGCCTGCTCTATGACATTATTTATTGAGATTTCCCTGGTAAGCAAATCAGCCATAGCGTTTCCATGAGCTAATGGCCCAGGTAAATTGGAATGTCCAGCAATATGCGATATAAAAATTTTATTTTTACGCCCTTGAATGATTTTTTGTAGCAGCCTCACTTAAAGGTTCCACAGATATAGTGTTTGGAAAAATAAATGCATTTCTCTTCCAAACATTTCTCTTGATCTATTTCTGGCTTTAATAATTAATTGACTACACAACAAAACATAAGAAGCCACCATTCTTACTTGTGTATGAGGCAAATGTATCCATTCTAGCACACCTTCCTGCCACAAACACCCCGTAGGAGTATAAGTGGTAGGGAATATCAAAAAATCCCATTGCTTTTCATAATTTATTTGCTTGACTTTAGCTTCCTGCAACCTCTCTTCTACCAAGGCCAATGCCTGTAACATTTCTGGAGTTAATTTCCTTTTTGATTTAGGATTTGGGTCTCCATTAAGAGCTTCATACAAAACATGCAAATCACCTGTTGTGATTTTCAAGTAAGGTCTAACCCAATTTATATTCCCTAGCAATTTTTGCAAATCATTTAATGTTTTTATTTTATCCAATCTAATGTGCATCTTTTGAGACATTATGCACTCATCATATATTACTTTTCCTAAGTAATTTATAGGTCTATTTTGTTGAACTTTGTCAGGTGCTATCTGAAGGCCATATTTAGTCAATTGCTGAAGCAAATGCTTAAGAATTTCTTCTACTACTTCTTTTTTAGGATGAGCCAACAAAATGTCATCCATATAATGAATTATATAAGCATTTGAAAATTTTGTTCTAATTTTTAAAACTGCCTTGTCTACAAATTTTTTGCACAAGGTCGGAGAATTTTACATTTCTCGTGGCAGAACATTTCACTGAAATTATTTCATAGGCTAAACATTATTTAAAAGAGGGAAGAATAAAAACAAATCTTTGACAAACTTTGAGGAGATACAATTTTTAAGATCAATTATAATAATTTTCTAATCTTGGAGTATAATGCCTTCATGAGTCTAAAATCTTAGTAACATTTCTTAGATTAATTAACATTTTCTATTATTTATTTACTGTTTAAGGAATTTTTATTAAAGCAAGAATTTTATAATCCAAATTATGTTATTAATTTTATTACTTGGAACAAAACTGATATTCCGAGCTGTTTCCCAGTAAAGTTACAAAATTAAAGAAAGAAATGCTTTAAATTTCTGTATTTTGCTTTAAAATCTTTTCTCCAGGGTCTATAAGACATTAATTTGTTTTTATATTTCACTATTTTTATGGGTTTTTGTTATTTTTGGTATTGAAGGATTAGCAATTAAGTGGTATTTTTCTTTATCTCTATACTATTGGAAACATATCATGACAGAAATTACTTTTTGTTGCTGCTACAACCAGAGTTTAATCCTACGGTATTTTTTGGAATAAGGCCCACATTTTTAGGATTCATTTTATGAAGATTATTAATAACTGATAATTGTTGAGAATGAGGAGCTGGTAAATCTATAGCAGCACTCCCTTGCCTGGACACAGTGAGTGTCGGTTTGTCTGACAAAGTTGCAGGAGAGGACTATATTTCTTTAAACTCCTGTTTTAGAAAATTATCTCTCATCTTACTTATGGCTGAGAGAACACTTGCCTATTAGTTTTTCTGATTTTTATAATTTGCCTCCGTCCTTACCAATATTAGATCACATTTATTTTTTATTCATGTATTTATTCAAATATTTCCCCAATTTATGACTAGGGCTTATTCTAGGGAGTGGCTGTTTTTTCTCCCTTCTGTCCATCTTATTTTATTTGCATTTCTTTTATTGAACTTTATATATTTTATATATCTTAGCTTCCCATAATTAGAACACTTTTGTTTATACCATAATTAGAACACTTTTGTTTATTCATGCGAGTAGTTTTGCATACCTTTCTTATTTTAATCACGCCTGTCTGGGCATTATGTCTTACTACTTCTATGTTGTTTCATACTTTCATATAATTTAAATTTCTGCTTTTATTAATAAGCTGAATAGTCACTTGACAATATTTATTAATGTTATTGAAAACTAGTTGTCTAACATTTCTGACAATTTTGCATTCTTTTTTAGTTTTTTATTTTGTTTTGCTCTTTTTATTTATTTTTTATTTATAATAGAATCTTGCAGTTTCTAATTAAAAGAACTATATTCTTCAGTGGGTCTCTGTAAAATTTTTGTAGACGGCTTTCCTGTTTCTATCTCAGTTATTTTGCCAATTCATAACAGCAGCTTCTCGAATCCAATACGGCTGCTGCAGTTGTACATTTCTGACCTGAGTCTCTATGTTTAATTAGACTCCAATTTCAGTAAAATAATTTATTTTGCCTTCTTACTGAGGCACATTTGCCATTGCAAATATTGTTGTCCTGTAAGGACCTGTTGCTGTACAGAAATCACAAAGGATCCATTTCTCTGCTCAAGAGTGTAAGAATTCAGTGCAGTAATTAGAAATAAGCCCATGAAGCATGCATGTCTTTTTTGAAAGAAGAAATAGTATCAAAGTTAGACCCTCTCCAAAGAGTTTGCTGCAGCAGATCAGGATTAAAAGCAATAGGAAAGGTAAAAGCTAGTCCCAAGATTTAGAAAAGACCAAAGTTTTGGCAGGACTGGATCCACTCTTTGTTCAAAAGGTTGTATGGTTATTTTTTATATTTTTTCTTTCTGCCACAGGGGCAAAAATTGGAAGTGAGCGCTGGTGCCACGGCACTCATCCCAATTTCATTTCCTGGGCTTTTTGATGCAAATATAGCTTTCTGATTTTTAGCATGATCTAGATTTTCCTCTGACAATTTATATACATGAAGCAATTTTTCGGTTTCACTTTCCTATATCAAAATTCGTGCCGTCAATTTGTTGAATGGTAATTCTAATTAAAGACTAAATGACCCACTACTAGGGGGAGGTGTTTCCCCTCTTGCCAACAGGCTTTCATAATAGATATGTATGTTCCATATTTCTTTCTTTAGAGTTCCTTCCTCTGGAATCCAGGGAATGCATATTATTGATACTTTATAGCAATTTTGTAGTTCTTTTGATGACATCTTTATCTTATATTGCTTTAAAAGATGATACACTAATTTTGTAAAAGGATTCTTACTCACTTGATTTCCCATACTGTTTACTGTTGCTTTCTTAGCACTACTCCTATTAGCTTTTATACATGAATTAAATGTTCGACCCTTCATGACTACACATATGTCATTTCCTGAATGACTGCTGGTGAGACATTTTTTATGAATGTCTCATGTTTTTGTGAATGCCCCATAATTTTCTTTCTAACTTTCTAGTCTTTTTCTACTCGTACTTAACCGATGTCCTTTATCGGCGAGTCTGCACCACTCTGACGAGGACCTATCCTTTTGCCGGAAATTTTTTAAAGAAATAAAGAGGAGAGATAGCTTACCTTTCTGGGTCCGACCTGATATCTATCCACGTTGGGGGCCAGTTGTTACCGACGAGCTCAGTCCTGTGGGGGCAAGTCCACTCGCGACCGGGAGCCTCAGAAAGATGGGGCAAAAGGCAGGTGGAGTTCTGCAGAAAACTATCTGCAGCGATTCCTTCCCCTCGATAAATTCCCTAAGTTTTTAGGTACGACGCTTGGGAAAGAATCTGAAGTGGACAAAGGCTTCTTGAGCCAATGACAATTTATTACAGGAACCCAGAGAAAATTTATACCCTTCACCAGTGAGATTAATAATAGAAAAAAAAAAAAGAAGAAAGGGAAGGGGGGCAATCACAGCAAAACAATAGTGGATTACATATAAACAAAGTAAATGACTAGTCCAGCATTTAGGAGATAAGCTCCGGATCTTTCTTCCGATATTGCAGCAGGGCAGGTCCAAAGGTAAATTCCAAAGGCAATACAGGCACACCCAAGGCCCAGGGCTTGGAGAATACGCCTTCTCATGGAGTCTTCTTTTGCTTTCTTTTTTGAAGTTTCCATCTATATCCATATGACAAACATGGGGAGCTGTGGCGGTCCAGGGAGATGCGATGGGCGTCTCTCAGATCTCATCCGCTTTGCCTTCTGAAGTCTGAAAGCTTACAAAAACTCACAACACAGCTTGGCAAATAAGACACCACAAATAACACCGTGAAGTTCTTGGATTTAGTTGTCAGATGTATTTCCTTGACTGCTGAACACTCTTTTTTAGACAAAAGCCTATTAAAGGCCTATTGGTCTCTAATAATCCATTTCCTTATCACAAACCCTCTGCAACCTGCTTCTAACTTTCTAATTCCTTTCTTTCCCAGTCAGGACGTTCTTATGATAAGCTCTTCTTCATGAAAAAGTGCTTTCTTACTCTTACGGTATTTCCTTTCCTTCATACATATATATTTAGAATATCTGTCCTTTATTTTGTCATTTTCATTTCTAGCCATGCGGCATTCTCCCTGTTTCGGGGAACGCTCACACTGGGCGTGAAGGTCAACAATCTTTCTCCTTGGCTCTATTGTATTTTGGCAACTAAGTTGTTCATCAACTAAATTGCTTCGAAGTCACACACAAAATTTTATCTTCTCTGTCTCTAGGCAGGATCTCAAGGGTAAACAAAGTTTCCTTAAACTGAGCTACCGGTTACCGGAGTTAATAGCTTAACCTAGTTATAGGAGTGAGGATCGGAGACCCTTTGTGATTGCTGCAGCTGGAATGCTTATCACAGCATCTGAGTTCTGGCCAGTTTTTTCCTTACTATTGAGCAAAGCCAAGGACGTTTATTTCCACGGACTCAATTTCTGATCTCACATCATCAGAGCAATTCGTGTAGAGAGTTAAAAGAATACCATGAGAATAATAGTTATGAAGGATATCTAAAGTGGGGGATATTTTTTGCCAGAGACGATACCTCTTTCTCGGGGCGTTCTGCCGATAACTATGTGGAGTGGGGTCTCAACACATAGATGCCGAGGCAGCAGGATGTCTTGGCATAAAGGTATGTGGATTTGTTTCTGTATCTCCTATTCTAATCCACTTGTCAGTAAACCTGTTATTGTGCCAGTACCATGCTGCCATGCTGTGTTTACTACTATTGCTCTATAATAAAATTTGAAGTCTGGGAATGTGATGCCTCCTGTATGGTTTTTATTGCTGAGAATTGTTTTGCTATTCTGGGTCTTTTCTTTCTCCATATAAAGTTCATGATTGATTTTTCTGAGCCTATAAAGAATGTCGCTGGTATTTCAATGGGAATTGCATTGAATCTATAGATCACCTTTGCAAGAATGGTCATTTTGATGATATTTATTCTGCCTATCCATGAGTATGGGAGATCTTTCCATCTTCCAAGGTCGTCTTCAATTTCTTTCTTTAATGTTTTATAGTTTTTGTTGTAGAGGTCTTTTACATCTTGGGTTAGGTTTATTCCTAGGTGTTTCTATTGGTTTTGAGGTAATAGTGAATGGAATTGTTTTCTTTATTTCTTTCATTGTGGATTCATTGTTGGCATAAAGAAAAGCCACTGATTTCTTTAGGTTGATTTTGTAACCTGCAACTTTGCTGAATTTGTCAAACAGCTCCAGAAGTCTTTTGGTTGAATTCTTTGGGTCTTCCAGATAAAGGATCATGTCATCTGCAAATAAGAATAATTTTAATTCCTCTCTTCCTATGTGAATTCCTTTGGTTTCCTTCTCTTGTCTTATTGTTCCTGCAAGAGTCTCAAGGACTATATTGAAAAGGAGTGGTGATAGTGGACATCCTT